>NW_026946181.1:0-235804 GCF_034702125.1 Engraulis encrasicolus | reverse complement strand
TTCCGAGGCACCGTCGGAGCACAGGACTTCTACTATATGAAGTCAGTGCGTCGGAAGATGTGAACAGCTGGATGAATACGGGTGTCCGCGATGCACACGTAACCCCCCCCCTGTCATTATCCTTATACCTTGGTACTGCCGCTTTGTTTACTTTTTACAAATGACCGCTGTCCAAATCACCGTATCAAGGTAAATGGGATTTGTGCAGGGTTTGGGGAATTGTGATGAATCGTTTCATTAGCTAAAGCCCGGTCCCACTTGTGAAAATAAATAGCCCAGTGGTAGGAGGTCTGCGGTCGTAACATGGGTCTCTTACAGAATCTGTAGTTTGCTTTATTTGAATTTGAGGCAAATATCTTGAAACGGTTTAAAAACTTCAGAGTGATAAAATGTGTTAGAATGACGGTAGGCAGGCCTGGCTGCGCCTATAATTAGCAAGATAAGCAGAGAACTAAATTTAGGTTCCCTGTATGTCAGATCATTTTAACCGTTGATAGCGAGTGGCCCCACTCTACACACTCGTGAAACCTTCATAAAACGTCACAGAGGGAATGCATAGCAATGGCTATTTGTCATGCCCCCACGCATATTTGCAATTCGTGTAGCCGTCCATGATTTTAAAATGTTAGCCACAGGGGACATAATATTATTAATCTAAATAGCCTATTAACCTAAGATCGACATCTGCCTTTATCTTTTTCTACAATCTAATGCTTCTTCATAGTACAACACATTTTATTGGGGGAAATGCATGAAATTCGTCTATCTTTCAGTCATAAATTTCATCTAAAATGCCTTGGTTTCTATTTTTTTATAGCTAATTTATATTATTATAGGCCTAGATTTCCCTATTACCTCTTTAGCCAAAAACAGCAATGCTTTAAATTTTCATTAGTCTAAATGCAGTGGGGTCAAAGTTAAAGGCACCTAATTTAATATGTGCTCCCTCCTTTTGGCTGGTCTGGTAAATAGGACACTTAAATTTTGACAGCTGGGTGAGTGCAGAGGCGCTTTTGTCACTAGGCTAGATAGGCAGCCCGCTTGGGCCCCCACAAAACTAGATGGTAAAATACCAGCTAGAATTTCCGCTTGGGGGCCCAGCTAAACCTTAGAATTGCCTCTGGGTGAGTGTATGTTTTGGCTTGTAAGAATTCTATTGGCTGGTGAAAAGAATACATTTATAAAAAGGTAAAACATTAATGAATGGGAAGCATGAATTCTGGAAAATAAACAACTAAAAATCTCACACAGTGTACCCTTTAAATGACCCACAAGCGTACACAGAGTGAGAGAAAACCTACCACTGCACATTAACAGTACATGAGAGAAACCTACCACTGCACGTGCATGAGAGAAATCATACCATTGCAATTACATGAGAGAAAGCCCTTACCATGCCAATTAATGAGAGAAACAGCGTATGAAGAGTTCTTCTACCAATCTCACTCCCCAACTACCACCATCTTAAGCACACAATGAGAGAAAGCCATTTATGTCAACAATAGCAGTAGCTTCCTTTTCCCGTTTTGTTCTTTGGATGCTGTTTTCTAAATTTTGTAGAAATTTTCACATTGATACCAGCTTCACATTGATTACCTTTGTCATCACATGATCAAGCACTTCGCCATGTTCAAGTTTTTGCACGCAGACTAAACGTTTTAAGTTTTTTGTGTTTTTATTCTGGTTCTTGTATTGTTGTTTTTCTTTCATTTTCGATAGATGGGTTTCTTGTTTTACAGTGCGCCTGCATATGCACAACACGGGGCTGGAAAGTTCAAATTGAAAACAATATAAAGCCCCGTTTTCAATCTATTGTGTATTACTTTTGCTGACCACCTGATATTACAACACATGATATAGAACGACACCATAATGGAGAACAAGTCATTACACCAGAAGGACTTTTATACACTCTCTTGAACAATTGATTATTAAAACATACACAGTGCACCAACGATACCTCTAACTCTCGTTTAACCATCACTGTTGTCATACGCGTGTGTGTGTGTGTGTGGTGTGTGTGTGTGTACTGACAACCAGCTGATTGACCATACTGTTGTTAACTTTTGTCTATTCCTGTGTTCAATCAATTGGGCCCTGGAATGTGGCTTGTTTACTGTTACTTTGACTGATATCTGGAGAAGATCAGAGCGAGAAGCCTCTGCTGTTGAAGGCCATTGTGAAGGGCACAGTGTGCTCGGCGCATAACTTTCCAGATAGCAGACATATCTAGGCCGGGGTGTGTGTGTATCCTTTGGCGATAGATGTTTAAATGCTTCGTCACTTCTGGCGATATGGGACGACATCTTCCCTAACCTAACATCATACTTGCATACGTAAACCTGCTGTCAAGAGGATGACGGTATAAAAAAAACCGTTGCCACCATTTTGTCAGCTGTCGATCGAATTTGCCTGTCATTCGCAGAGATAGGATGCCTGCCTAGATAGTGAGACGCTGTGAGACTTTCGTATGATTTTTATTTCTTTTTTAAACCTTTTTATTCTTCTTTTACTTTTTATTTTCTTCTTATTCTTTTTGTAATCTCACTTTTTCTATAATAAATTGTATCCTGATCGATCCTTTTAATGACGAAGTCAAGACTTATTTTATTTTTGCAAGTGAGTCGACTAAAACACAACGCAGAGTATTCAGCCTTCAAGTTTTGTTGGAAAGAGAATTTTGGAACTTTCACATTTAGTCTAGTCACCAGAGGGGGATCACGCGCACCCCCTGTACTTGTTGTCGAAACCTATTTTTTTAGACTCCTCCATATGTCTAATTTACAATAAGAGATGTTAGCATTGCTGCAAATTGTCCGATGGGTATGTTTTTCAGGGCTCATCTTGGAAACACTGTGGCAATAGCGATTTATTCAATTCTGACATTTGACTATTCACATAACTTTTGAACCAGACATGGTACAAAGACAAATGAGACCAATAATTCTAGCATGGGGAATTGATTGGAAGGGTCAATAGTCATAATTAAAACATGTTTAGACTACTTTCTAGGAGAAAAAATGACTAAAAGGTTATCAAATATTCTAGAAATTCTGACAGGAATAGTGTGTAGATTTTCACAAAAGGTGTAAGATGACATTCATTGCAGAGTATTTTTGACTAGAAAACATTCTTTGACTCGAGGTGGGATACCATAACATCGCTGTCATTAACATTAAAACATCCCTGCCACCTTTTCAAGGCTCATGCTTAGTCATGGTTGATGTGAAAAGAATAATATTAGCAATCGGATGCGATTGATGAACTTGACCTTCCTAAGCATTCAAAAAACTGATTTTTCAGTGGTTTACAATAGTATCCGAATAGTACTTTGAACATAATAAATGTTTTTACCCTGTTTTTGGTGACAGAAAGGCCTCATTTCAAGAATGGCCGCCACAGGCCCACAAAATGCGCATTTTCTGAAAATTCCATAACAATGAACAGGAATAGTGATGTTTGATATGTATGTGATAATATAGATATTTTAATTACCATGCTTACTTGGTGTGTTAAGTAATTTATGATTACATTTTGTATTGAGGAAGTCCATTAGCTACATAAAAATAAAATCTTTATTGATTTTAATTCATAAGATCGAAATTGTGAAAAAACTGCCATGTGTAGGCTCAGAATATCTTTGTAGCCCAATACGGAATAATAATATCATATAGTGTTTTACCCCATTGTTTATGACCTTGATCCAGGTTCATGTCATGTTGACTTGACCCTTCCAATTTGTATCAAATCATAAGGACATCAAATTATATATTCAACTTCTGCACCCAGGGATGTGGCTGTCATAAAAGATGTTGCAGGTGAGCATAACATTATCATGGTCTCTCCTGACTTTGTCATGTCTGTCAATGTCTTTTCGCGTGGTGTGAACCTGCTCTCATATTGAAGAGGCACAGGGAACCAATAGAGAGTGAGAATGTGCCAGTCTGTATGTTATCTGTTGCATACTCGCTCCTTATCAGTACTGCTTGTAGGAATAGGCCCACTTGTGGGACAACCAGTCCCTCATTCCTTAATGAAAATCTTCCTCATCATCCTGAACCTCTCTGGAGGTTTTGAGACAGTTTTCTATAAAAACCTTCCTCTTGAATGGCCTCTCTGAGTTTCACTTGATTAAGTATACACTGGATTGATGCTCTAATCTTGGATTTTTCTCTATCAATTCTCAGTGCCCTCATCACAATTCAGTCCCACATCAGAGAAAATAGTCACCATTTATGCTTTTTTTACAATGTCTCAGAATCATCTCCAGACTCTCTATCAAACTATATCACAACACACGCACACACACACACATACACATCACACTCACAACACACACACACACACACACACACACTGCAAAGCAAACCTGGGTGTTTTAAAGTCACTAAATAAATACTGTAGAATTGTTTTTGCTCGCTGGCATTTGAGCATTTGACATTAGGCCTTAATAGCTGTTGCTTGCAGGGCTCCGGCAAATCCCCACGGGCAGGTTGTTATGGCACGTCCTTTGGACACTCTTCATGTCCCTTGGGTGTACTGAATGTCTCCTGACTTATCTTGGCTGGTTGCTGGACATTGTGCTGAAGGACTACGACCAACTGGCTAGCCACTGCTATCTTAGATGATTTGGATATGTAGCAACTTTAGGCTGAGGCAATTGGTTCAGGCTGGGTGGTTTAGATCTTACCCATTCTACTAGGTTCAAATGGCTCTTGATGGGCTTCATCAGTGTCAAAGGGTGGTATTCTTGTCCCAGTAGAGAATCCTCTCGCTCATGCACCTCTCAGGGATTTTCTGTAGTTCACTCTCACTAATATACCTGTAACAAACACCTGTGATTGGTGAAGAGTGTGAAGGTGTTAGGGCGTGCCTGTGTATTGGGTTTGTTGTGTCGCTGTACCACATTTACAATGTCAACTCTTTCTGATTTCTGCATCACCATGACGAGGAAGTATCCACAGAGCTGTTCATCGCTGCGCATAACTTCCAAATAGGTTAGGTGCTAAAGGTGTTTTGCACTGAGAGTGAGCACACAGCTTGGGGCCCTGTGCTGGAGAGTCATGATGAATGAGGTTTGGAATTTAGGTGCTTGCCTAAAGAAGTATGGAAGCAAGTATACTGTTGATACCATGATTGTACAGTTTGTAGATGAGGTACTGGTGCTGAATGCTGAATTGCCATCCTCTGTACCTTAGCATCCTCATATGTCAAGACGAATTCTACTCATATTAGTTTTTTGTACATTATGGATTAGGGCTGAAGGTGGGGGGGGGGGGGATAAAAAAAACGGGAAGAGATCACCTCCTCTGTGGGATATTTGGTGAGTATAACTGCTGAACAGAAGAGAATAGATGGATGGATTTGTTTTTTAGATGTGCAACATTACTAGCCCGTTCATAAGCCATTTCATGAGTGCATGGTCAGGATAGGAATGATTCTTTGGCACAACTGTTGATGGTTGGTCGCAGAGAGAGAGAGATAGAGATTGGGATATGGCTTGTTGGTAAAGAGAGTGTTTTAGCACTTCTGCTCGTCTTTGAGCAACACAGTTGGCCATTTGTTGGAGAGCCAGTTTGGTTTTATGGTTGATGTATGGCAGGACACAGAGTCCGAACATACAGGTCTGACACAGAAACGTGTTTCCTCAGGATGCCTGGAGAGATGGTGGTCAAATCTAAAAAGCGCTTTATTTTATATTAAATCAGGTGCTTCGCCTAGGGGTGGATACTAATTAGGGGTTTAGTAGGGTTAGATGGTATTATCATCTGGTTGCCTGGACCCCTGATGTTCTTTTAACTAAAGGATAACAATAGGCATAATCTAAATTAGCAGGTTTACCTATTCATTGTTGGTTTTAACGAGTCTGGTTTATCATTTAACCATGTTTCTCAGTATACCCCTGGCTCTAATGTTTACTAGAGGATACTCAGAGTTGGAGTATTTGTTGTGTCTTTTATTATGCGTTGTGATGGAGTGACCATCACTAGGGTTTTGGGTGTGTTCTGACTTACATGCAACAACGAGCCTGGCTCTTTGGTGTATCGGTGTCAGAGCCTCAGTTTACTACTCTGGATGAGGTCTTGGCGTTTGAGTCCCGGGCGTGGACAACTCAACTCCCCCTTTCGCTACAAATGGTGTCAGAAGCTGGGGTGGCTACCATGAGGCCATATGAAGGATACCCCATTATTTGTGAGCTGTATTTGCATTTGAGGACCACCAGGATTTGGATGACCGCCCGGCTCGTTGAGGAACCAGTGATGGGGTGAAACATTGATTGATGGGGGCACACTGGTTGGGAGAAGCTGGATGGGCAGTTGCGTGTAGGGACAGCCATGAGGTGTATTGTCGAAGCGCACGGGTTGCGCTTCAGAGGGGAAGGCGCAGCTGTGATGGAGTGACAGCGTCTAGAGGTTGTGGGGTGTGTTACTGACTTGACATGCCAATGAGCTGGCTCTTTGGTGTAGCGGTTCAAAGCCCCAGTTACTACCCCAGAAGGTCCGTGGGTTCAAGGGCCCGGTCTGGCAACTCTACCTCCCTTTGTACAGATGCTATTGCTACAGGTGTTTGGGCATGTTGTGTTAACCGATGAGAAATTGGGGTGGCTTCTTCTGGTATCATTCATGCAATGTGCAGAGGAGCTGGCTGGATGTGTTGTATGTTTAAAAGCAATAAAAAAAAAAGGGGAATTTGTTTGCGAGTATCGATATGCATTGCACGCTCAACACCACTTCAATGGAGTTTGGAAATTCCAAAGGAAGTATTCTGATTCTAAATCTTCAGAATTGCTTGGAATGTGGGAATTTTACATTTGTTGTTAGCGGTATAACAGTAATTGCAATTACTCTGAACATGAACTGATCAAGTCAGAAACAGGAGTTAATAAAACCTATAGTGATTATAATTATCTGTATTGGCTAATCATAGATTGAGCCTACACATGGCAGTTTTTTTCACAATTTAGATCTTAGAATATTAAATGCAATAAGATTATTTGGTAAGGCTTTATTTTACGATACAGTATTTACTATGTACTTTCTGGGTAACAACTGTGGTAACAGAGGGGAAAAATTACATGGTACCTAGAATGTACAAAGAGGGTTATTACGATGTAAATACTGTGTAATTACCAGGGGGAAAAAACTCAAAAGATTACCATAAACTACACTGTGTTTGTTCTGGGGTAACATATCTGGGACAGAGAGAAAGTTAACCCAATGTATCGGAAAATACACACAGTGTAGTTTCTTGGTAAGTTTTGAGTTTTCCCCTGGATTTCTCAGTATTTACATCGTAATTAACCCCCTTTTTTCCAGAGAGTCTAGTACCATGTAACTTTCTCTTTTACTCGGTACAGTATATACTATGTACTTTGGGGTGGACAAAGGGTAACAGAGAGAAGTTAAATGGTACTACTAGAATGTAAAAAGGGGGTAATTACTCATGTAAATACTTATGTAATTAGAGGGAAAAAACTCTAAATTACCCATTGAAAACATTAACACTGTGTATTTTCTGGGTAATAACAATTGGGTCAGAGAGAGGGAAATTAGATTGTCTCGTAAAATTTAAATGGGGGGTACTACTAATGCTCGTTGCTATGTAATTGAGAAGAAATATACTCTTGAATTACTAACGAAAGTACGCTGTAATTTTCTGGGTAATATTGTTTGATGGCAATTTTAACAAAAGGATGAATGTTGGGCTACTACTATTTGCTGGGATGTTTTACTGCTCAATACCACATTTAATTACTAGGTTATGCTGGTTGCTCTTGGATGAGTAATTAACAAACTCCAAAAGTCAGAAACTTTAACAAGGACAGTTAGTTCATTGTAGTTACTGTGTTTATCACATACATAACCATTTATTTGCATAGGTAGAATGTGGTAGGCCTACTTACGCTGACAAAACAAATGCTGGTGTCACAATTGCCATTGGGCTTTATCTTCATTCTTGTAGCTCATTTGAGTCAAAAGTGTTTTGTAAGTAATGGTAGTTTCTGCTCTGTTTACAAGTACATTTATTTTTTACAGGTAAAGAAGGGAAAACTGTACCGTAAAGTAAAGTAAAGCGAATGTTCTGTCCAAAGTATTAACCAATTTCTTACCAAAGCATTATTAAAGACAAGCTATTATTATCTGAAAGTACATCGGTATGTATCTGCACTGTTACAAGTAACAGATATTCATGTTACCAGGGTAAAGAAGGGTGAAAACTGTACTGTTAAAGTAAAGGAACGTTTCGTACCGAAGTATACCAATTTGTCTTACATGCAATTAAACTGTTATTTTCATGGTGTATCAGTAAGTAAATGGTAGGTTTTCTGCACTGTTCAACGAGTTGTAAGTATTCAGTTAGGTCATACAGGTATAGAAGGGGAAATGTACGGTAACAATAAGCTGAACGCTCTTCCAAAAGTATTACCAATTTCTTACCAAGATATTATACTTATATCATGTAAGTACATCTACATTGGTACAAAATTACGTATATTTCAGTACCAGGTAAAGAAAGGGAAAACTGTTTCTCATAGGACTCGGTGTATTGCTAGCATGGCGATTAAAATTTGGCACTGCTGTTGTCAGAGAAACGTCAGGAAGTACAGGAGAAAGGTTAAAACCCAATAACTTTATATCAAGGGAAGTGTTAAATACGAGCTCATTTCCAAAATGGGTCAGTTATCACTTTAACTCCGATGTTTAGGCAGCAGATATAAAGAGTACTAAGTCGCAGACCCAGGGCCTACATTTTTTACAATTACAAACTAGAGAAAGTATTGCGCTGGACTGATGAGTGTATTTCTGCTGCCAACTCGGATGGCTGCCTTGTTCCACATACACAAGATGCACTTGTATTTTATTATTGTTAGCTATTTCATTCCAGAATTCCTGCTTGCCTCGATTCTTTCATTATCATTGTTTCTTGAATTAGAATTTCAATTTCTAGGCATTATGGACAGCAAACAATGCATTTTTCATCACATGAAAGAAATGAAAAGGGTATTTTCCTCCATGATCCTCATTTTTAATTTCCAGAAAAAGCCATTTTTAGCTGCTCAAACTTACTATGTTCATTGTAACCCAGTGACTAATGCATATTAAAAAAAGGTATTAGTTGCTTAATACTAGCATAAATAGTCATATGGGATAATACCTAGGATAATATTGATAAGGCAATTCATGAATGATGGGTTTGTTATTGTTAAAAACACGATTATACGCTAGATATTTGATTTTGCCTAACTTTTACTGTGCCAGTTACGTTATGGGACTTTTATTTTTGACATGCGTTTCACGCATGCAAGCTTCCGTGGAGTCAGTTTAGTCAGTTGAGAATGAGAAGAGCTCCAAAGATGAAGTGAAGGACTCCGTTTCTTCCTGCTCACACCTTGGAGCTGATATTGATAGAAAAGTAATTTTAAGTTAATGATAAACTACTTCTCGTTTTCCTTTTTGGACCATCGAGCGACCTAGCTCTGTCAATCTTTTGTTGTTTTGAAGAGAAAGAAGCTGCGCTTCGTCGTGTACTTGTTTCTGTTGAATCGTCTCGGTATGGCAACCACTGTAACTTATTTTCCCATACTGATTGTAACTGAGTGTTATTGCTTAATCACTGTGTAATACTTCGTGATGAAACTTCAGGATTGTGTTTGTTTTGTTTATTTTCTTGTTGTGGTTTAGTGTTGAAAAGGGTAATTATTATTTTGGTTGATTGAGTATAGTTTAAAAGCTTGGAATGGAGCTTGCCTAATTCACAAGCTTGTGATCCACGCTCACCCGCATGCGTGCGAGGGTAGAGGTCTAACGAGGTCCTCCTTATCAATTTAACTGTGCTCGGCATTATCTGTGTGTGTTCCCGCGGTTTCAAAGTAACCGAGTGTTAGTATTTCATAGTATTTCATCCTGTTATTTGATAATGGTTATGTAACTGAATGGTATGCCATGCGTTTTCAGTATAAATGAAGTGTAAGCTTATGCGGGTTTCCATATATTTTCCTTTGAGAAGATTTGATATGATGTTGTACAACCTGAGGTTGGAAAGAGTAGGCCTACAAGAAAATTTGATACTCAAGTAAAAGTATCATATAGTCTTTGCCTAAATTCCTACTGGAGTAAAAGTAAATAGTCGGCCTAAAAAAACAAAACCCCCCTACTCTACAAAAAAAATTTCCCCCCCTAAACTTTTTCCCCCAAGTAAAATAAAAAAGTACTTCACTTAACAGAAATGCAATTTGAGTAAAAGTACTTAGTAACATTTCAATTAGCTTTCCTCTCGACAATTTAATGTTTTCTATTTTCTTGAATATCGTCCTATCCATAACCTCTATCTCTTGTTTGGCACCAGCCATTATCCAATACTATGATCCAAGATAGTAAAATAGTGGAAATAATGTGTTCCATCCTGCATAATTTTTCATTTTCCGACAGATTGTGGCATTATTTTGCATGGCATTTTGCCTCACATTAATTTTTTTTTACTCAGTACTCTGGCCAGGTTCCAGTGTAATTGAGTTAAGTACTTAGGTCAGAATGTACTCAAGTACAAGTAAATGTATTCATTTTTAAAAATACTTAAAAAGTACAAAGTACTCATAAATCCTACTCAAGTACAATACTTGAGTAGATGTAATTACCGGTAGTTACTTTCCACCCCTGTGTACAACATACTTTAAGTTTAAACTGTTTGAACTGATATTTGATAAGAAATGTGAACATTGTCCTGTGTACATGTGTAGCTTAACTAAGGGGTATGGTTACACAGGTGACGTTTTTTTGAACCTGGATTCCGCTGTCGTGGATTGATGACTGCGTTTGATGGCGAGCCACCCACCCCATTGAGTCGGATCCTGTCCTGTGTCATTGTACATGGCGCATATGTGGTAGGGTTGTGACCTGCCTGTGTCACAACAACACTGACTGACTGACCTTGAGTTGTTACTTTAACGGTTTACAATCTGAACTAAGGCCTTGAACTGAACGGAACTACTATAAAGGAACTACTTTTTCTTTTTTTTTTCTTGAACAACTGAAAGGAACTCTTTTCTCTTTGAGGATTCAAAGGACTGATTTAAAGGACTGTTCCCAACTTTTGGAAAATAGACAATTACTCACTTTTGAAGGACAATTCATTTTATTTTATTTTAAAGGGTCAATTCTTTTCTTTTATTTTGGGAATATGTACATATTTTCTAGCTTGCAATTCATAACTAAAGAAAGAAAAAAAGTATATCCTTGTGTGGTGTCTTTTAATTGCACTTATCTTTTTGCACTCTCCCAGAGCCTAGTGTCTTTATTCTCTAGCTATTGAACCTGGCCTATCATCGACGTGTACATACCTAGTAGTGGGTTACATTCATACTAGTATATATTAGTTTATTACCTAAACATAATAAAATTTGGCAATAAGCAGCACAGTTCCAATGAGCAGCATATTTGCAATACTGTCGTTTGCCACAATATACAATAAAAAAAAATGATTTCCACAATAATGCTTTGATTTGCTTTTGATGTATTTTTTTCCCCTTCTTTACCTGGTAAATGAATATCTGTTACTCGGTAACAGTGCAGAAACCTACCATGTACTTACATGATATATGAAACACGTTTACTTTCTTGGTAAGAAATTGGTAATACTTTGGTAAGAGCGTTCACTTTACTTTACAGTACAGTTTCCCCTTCTTTACCTGGTAACTGAATATCTGTAACTCGGTAACAGTGCAGAAACTTACCATGTACTTACATGATACATGAAATAAGTTTAATTGCTTGGTAAGAGATTGGTAATACTTTGGTAAGAGCGTTCGCTTTACTTTACAGTACAGTTTCCCTTTCTTTACCTGGTAACTGAATATCTGTTACTTGGTAACAGTGCAGATACTTACCATGTACTTACATGATATATAACAAGGTTATTTTCTTGGTAAGGAAATTGGTAATACTTTGTGAAGAGCGTTCGCTTTACTTTACAGTACAGTTTCCCCTTCTTTACCTAGTAACTGAATATTTGTAACTCGGTAACAGTGCAGAAACTTACCATGTACTTACATGATTTATGAAACAAGTTTAATTACTTGGTAAGAAATTGGTAATACTTTGGTAAGAGTGTTCACTTCACTTTACAGTACAGTTTCCTTTTCTTTACCTGGTAACTGAATATCTGTAACTCAGTAACAGTGCAGAAAACTTACCATGTACTTACATGATACATGAAATAAGTATAATTGCTTGGTAAGAAATTGGTAATACTTTGGTAAGAGCGTTCGCTTTACTTTACAGTACAGTTTCCCCCTTCTTTACCTGGTAACTGAATATCTGTAACTCGGTAACAGTGCAGAAACTTACCATGTACTTACATGATACATGAAATAAGTATAATTGCTTGGTAAGAAATTGGTAATACTTTGGTAAGAGCGTTCGCTTTACTTTACAGTACAGTACAGTTTCCCCTTCTTTACCTAGTAACTGAATATCTGTAACTCGGTAACAGTGCAGAAACTTACCATTTACTTACATGATTTATGAAACAAGTTTAATTACTTGGCAAGAAATTGGTAATACTTTGGTAAGAGCGTTCACTTTACTTTACAGTACAGTTTCCTCTTCTTTACCTGGTAACTGAATATCTGTTACTTGGTAACAGTGCAGAAACTTACCATGTACTTACATGATACATGAAATAAGTATAATTGCTTGGTAATACTTTGGTAAGAGCGTTCGCTTTACTTTACAGTACAGTTTCCCCTTCTTTACCTGGTAACTGAATATCTGTTACTTGGTAACAGTGCAGATACTTACCATAGCAAGTTTATTTTCTTGGTAAGAAATTGGTAATACTTTGGTAAGAGCGTTCGCTTTACTTTACAGTACAGTTTCCCTTCTTTACCTAGTAACTGAATATCTGTAACTCGGTAACAGTGCAGAAACTTACCATGTACTTACATGATTTATGAAACAAGTTTAATTACTTGGTAAGAAATTGGTAATACTTTGGTAAGAGCATTCGCTTTACTTTACAGTACAGTTTCCCCTTCTTTACCTGGTAAATAAATATATGTTACTTGGTAACAGTGCAGAAACCTACCATGTACCTACCAAACACTTTTGACTCAACGGCTACAAGAATGAAGATAAAGCCCATGGCAATGTGTGACATCAGCAATTGTTTTGTCAGGTAAGTACCACATTTACCCATGCAATAAATGGGTATGTATGGTGATAAACACAGTAACTACAATGAAATACTGTTCCTTTTAAGTTCTGACTTTGGAGTTGTGTAATTACCATCCAGAGCAGCACATTAACCTAGTAATTAAATGTGGTATTGCTGTAAAACAAACAGGTAAATAGGTAGTACTTTCATCCTTTTTTAAATTGCCATCAAACAATAATTACTCAGAAAATACAGTGTAGTGTCATGGTAAGTTTTGAGGTTTTTCCCTCTAATTACATAGTATTTACATCGTAATTACCCCCCTTTTTACATTCTAGGTACCATGTAACTTCTCTCTGTTACCCAGTTGTTACCCAGAAAGTACATAGTAAATACTGTACCGTAGAGAGAAGTTACATGGTACCTAGAATGGAAAAAAAGGGGGTAATTACGATGTAAATACTATGTAATTACAGGGGAAAACCTCAAAACTTACCAAGAAACTACACTGTGTATTTTCTGGATAACAATTGAGTAATTTCTCTCTGTTACCCAATTGTTACCCAGAAAATACACAGTGTAGTTTCACGGTAACTTTTGAGTTTTTTCCTCTGTAATTACACAGTATTTACATCGTATTTACCCCCTTTTTACATTCTAGGTACCATGTAATTTCCCTCTGTTACCCAGTTGTTACCCAGAAAGTACATAGTAAATACTGTACCGTAAAATAAAGCGTTACCGATTATTTTATGTAGCTAATGGACTTCCTCAATATCAAAATGTATTCATAATTACTTACCCATCAAGTAAGCATGGTATTAAGAATATTATATTATCACAATACATATCAAACATCACTATTCCTGGTCATTGTATGGTAATTTTCAGAAAATGCTCATTTTGTGGGCCTGGTGGCGGCCATCTTGAAATTGAGGTCTTTCTTGTCACCAAAAACTGGGTAAACATGTATTATGTTCTAAGTACTTCTGATACTATTGTAAACCACTGAAAAATCTGTTTTTGAATGCTTTGGAAGGGTCAAGTCATCAATGTATCCGATTGCTAATATTATGCTTTTCGCATCAACCATGACTAACCATAGCCTTAAAAGGTGGCAGGGATGTTTTAATGTTAATGACAGCATGTATGGTAGTCACCTCGAGTCAAAGAATGTTTCTAGTCATAAATACTTGCAATGAATGTCATCTTTACACCATTTTTGAAAATCTACACACTAGTTCCTGTCAGAATGTCTAGAATATTTGATGCATTTTAGTCATTTTTCTCCTAGAAAGTAGTCTAAACATGTTTTTATGAACCTATTGACCTTTCCAATCAATTCCCCATGCTAGAATTATATGGAAAAGTGGTCTCATTTGTCTTTGTACCATGTCTGGTTCAAAAGTTATGTGAATAGTCAAATGTCAGAATTGTATAAATCGCTATTGCACAGTTTCCAAGATGAGCCCTGAAAAACACCCATGGGACAATTTGCAGCAATGCTAACATCTCTTATTGTAAATTAGACATATGGAGGAGTCTAAAAAAATAGGTTTCGACAACAAGTACAGGGGGTGCGCGTGACCCCCCTCTGGTGACTAGACTAATTGATACAGCCATGATTACCTTTTGTCATCACATGATCAACGCTCTTACGCCCTGTTAAAGTTTTTGCACACGACTAAACGTTTAAGTTTTTCGTGTTTTTTTTCTGGTTGTATTGTTTTTCTTTCATCTATAGATGGGTTTCATGTTTACAGTGCGCCTGCATATGCCAACACGGGGCAGAAAGTTCAATTGAAAACAATATTAAGCCCCGTTTCAATCTATTGTGTATTACTTTTGCTGACACCTGATATAGAACCTGACACAAAATGGAGGACAAGTCATTACACCAGAAGGACTTCTATACACTCTTGTTGAAAATGGATTACTTAAAACATTCCACAGTGCACCAAAACACAATTTAACACCCTGTGTTCATCACTAACCTGGAGTCCGTTTCTCGATTCTTGCCTTTGCTAACCGTCTTAAGTCGGTCTTGAGTTGGTCGTAAGTTGCTCTTGAGTTGGTCTTAAGTTGGTCTTAAGTTGGTCTTCAGTTGGTCTTTAGACGCAAGACCAACTTAAGAATAACTTAAGAACAACTTAAGAACAACTTAAGACCAACTCAAGACCTTGGTTACAACGTTGGTCTTAAGAACGAACAAAATGGCTAAAGTCGTTAGCAAAGGCACTGTCGAGAAACGACCCCCTGGAAATCCTGGAGGTGGTTTGAGTGGATGGGCAAATAGCATAGAAGTAACTATTGAAGGAGTTTACACATCTCTTGGCTGATGATCCATCTGCAATGATGACAAGCCAGCTTTAGGTCTCGAGTCCCCTAAAGTTTAAGGGATATTTTAACAATTAAATGATTGAAAGTGTCAAGGTTGACTCGTACAGTAAGTTGTGGTTGCCTGGTTCTCGCCGACGGTGTGTGTGTGTTGCATCCGGTGCCCCCTGGTGGAGCCGAGCTACACACACTACCGTCTGGTAGCTGCCATGGGACACCTAAGTCACGCCCTTCTAGGCCTACTTCCGAGTTGTGGGGCTGAAGCTCTCAAAATTTTGAATGGGAGTTAATGGAGTGAGTCAAGCTAAATCCTCATCCCGTTTGGCATGTGCTCCGGATTTCCCATATGATGGCAGTGAATTTTAAAGGTTTGGATTTGCTCCGTAAGACCTCATTTTCGGCAAGCATGAAAGGTTATTTTAGCTTTTACGCAAAACTGTGTTAGACTACAACGTGCGCCTCGCATATTTCACGTGAACCAAGGCACAGCCAACCCTGCCGCTGCACAGCGGCTGAAGTGGCTGCATGTCGGACATGCGACTTCTGTTGTGTAGTCCAAATAATTACATATTTTTGCAGGCACCAACTGAAGTACCAAGTGAAGTCGACAAACACTCCATTGGTTATCTTTAATTCTGAGGTATAGCATATGTAGAATCGACGGAGGACTGCGAGGTGGATCGGAAAATAGCTCTGGGGTCCGTTTCTCAAAAGCGTCTTTGCTATCGTCGTTAGCAAAGTCCTTCGTACGAGCGACTCAATTCTCTCTCGACAGCGACGCACACCACTAAATCCAAGGGAACGGTAAGACGGTCTTAAGACGGTTAGCAACGACAAGAATCGAGAAACGGACCCCTGATCAGTCCATTAAAGCCCAGTCAAAAGTTTTGGCTTTCCCAGCCCCATAAGCCATCCGGAAGGGGTGGAGACTTAGGTGCCCCATGAACATGCTTTTCTCGAGTAGAAAAAACAGTAGCATTTATTGCTTAAATATCAATGGCAGCTTGCATTGATGAGTCACAGGCCAGATTCTGCAGTCTAGACTATATCGACTCGCTAGAGATCAACAGAAATCGTTTTTGGAGGAATTTGTTGGTGGTGAGTTGCAATAAATGCACCATTTATTTTCTGACTTGAGAAGAGCATGTTAACAGCAGAGCTACCAGACAGTAGTTTGTGTACACACACACCGTCGGTGAGAACCTGGCTAAAGTTTTGGTATCTTTCCTGAGGATTCGGCTACAACAGGTGATCAAGGTATTCAAATACAGACGCACATTACATGCACCACGGTTTAATATGTATAGACAGTATATGAACAGAGTGAATAAATGAATGACACTTGATTTTGCTTGACTTGTGAAAATCTGTAAAAAATGTACATAGAAAAAGTTTTCTCTCTTTTTTCCAAAGACATGTTAGCAATAGATTTTAATTGGGAGTGAAAGACAAATAAATGTAATGAATACTGTGAAGTATGTTATTTATTTATCATAATTGCGTGCGTGCGTGCATGAGAATGATGTGGGTTCAAATAATGTAGCCATTTCTTTATTGATCCCAAATGAGATTGAGGATATTGAGAATATATGAGCGCACCCTTTTTTGAAATTGAAATTGAAAATGCGTTTGACCAGTCTACAATGTGCAATGCAATTCTTTCTCTTGACACATTCACTCACAACACACACACACACACACACACACAACATACGTGCAGTCTCTTCCCTAAACTGCAATGTGTCGTATCCCCTGTCGTAGAAGGAGAACAGCTGCAATTCCTGTGTCTATTCATGTTTTCATGGTCAGGGAATCCATTGCTTCATTATATTATAAGCCAGTGTTTCTCAACAGGGGTGCCGGGGAAACGTGGCTGATAAATAAATGTTGTAATATAATACATATTTGTCTAAATTAATAAATGAATGCTTAGTCAGTTGAATCTTTCATCTGCCATTTACGCACAATAAAGTAAATTTAGGTCTCCCCAGTAAGCTGCAACTTCAAACGTAGGTTGTATGATGTCTCCAAATGTGTTAATTTTCCAAGCTTGTGTGGTATCTGATGTGATGCCATGTTACAGCTTGTTGGCTTGGGGTGCCTTGAGATTTTTCATGAATTGAAAGGGTGCCTCGCCTAAAAAAAAGGTTGAGAAACACTGTATATAAGCAGTGGTGTAGTCTACGTAGAACGCGGGTATACGGAGTATACCCACTTTTAAATTTCAGGGATTTCAGTATACTCACTTAAAATTGATTGATCCATTGTTTTGAATAGCACAATACAGTATACCCACTTCAAAAAATGCTCAAATATACAGTATACCCACCATAAAAAAGTAGACTACACCACTGATTATAAGTATATTATAAGCAAATGTTGTCCTAAAAAATATCAGAAAATCTATACTGGCTGCCAATGTTAGTACCCAAACAGGTAGAACTGGGGCCTCATGTAGGCAAAGACTTCTGTAGATTTCCCACTGAATCTTTGCGTAAGTGAAATCTGAACAAATGCATTTGCAATTGAAAATCTCAAATGTATCAGTGCATGCACAAACTGTTTTTCATGCTGATTCAAGTTGTATGTTTGATTTCACATAAAATGTAGTACACATGCACTTTTTCATGCTAAGTCAGTATTAGTACATCTGAAAATGTCTGTGGAAAGTTACTTACGGAGCTTGAGGTCCCTGGTCTTGCAATTTGCATAGATCTTATGTGCCATTGAGCTGTGATCCAAGTTCATGGCTTGGTCCAAGTATGATTTTCTCATGTTCATTGAGGTGTTCATTTACCATTTACATGCATTAGATTGGTGGACAGTTGTGACTCTCTGACAAAAATCGTTACTTCCAGTGTTTACCATACTAAATTCATAGAAATATTGAAAAATACCAAGTCATCATTCTGCAACAAGAACCAGGCAAGGGATTCATAGTAAGAGCAAGAGAAACAATTGTGAGTCCCGCCCATCCACTTGCCAGACATGCAACACTTGCCACACACGTGCATACTTTGCGCGCTCACACACACACGCGCGCGCGCGCACACACGCACACCCACATGCGCGCGCGCGCACACACGCACACCCACATGCGCGCGCGCGCACACACACACACACACACACACACACACGCGCGCGCGCACACACCATGTTGTTTTTCAATAAACATGTGCATGTTTGCACTCACACTCATAGTCACGCGCACAAACATGCACACACACATACACTAACACTTGTAATATTCATTTTATACACTGAAAGAAGAATTCTGTTGACATTATGTCTTTTATCACAGACTATAAGATGCAGACCAGTCTGCCGATCACAGAGGCAGATGGGGCTCTGCGCTGCATTGCTCCTGCCTGGCTGCACAGAAATCGTAGGCCCTGTGGCTGTGAGGAGAGCAAGAGTGCGTCTTAATATGCGACCTTGCCTCCTCCACTGGCCTCCTCCACTTGCTTCTCGTCATGATGACATCACTGACAACAGTATTATATTTCAATATCTTGCTAAAGCTCAATTGTAGAGTCTTTTTCTCATTTGCAATTGGGATGGTGAATGAAAAACGGTCCCTCAAAAGTTGTTGTGGCTAGGCTGACAGCTGGGAAACTTTATCGTTTTCTCCACGGAGGAGGGGCCAGGAGGCGGGACGAGGAGACAAGCGCAAGTGGAGGCAAGGTCGCATATTAAAATGCACTCCCTATGTGGCACCTAGATCATAGCCAGGCTGCACCCTCCTAGCGACGCAACACCTTCGAATCGTGATTGCAAGTCTATGATAATCAGGCAACTTATGTGACCGGTGGTCATGCTGAACTTTTATTCTGACGGGGTAAACGACACTCCCCTTTCCTTCCGGTATGTAGCATAAGTCATTGCGGTGGTAGCTAGCTAGCAGGCGCTGTGTTTTTGATGCTGTCGAGTGCAGCGTTGGCACGCCGCTCTCTCTGTCCCTCCGTTTGTGGTTGAGCCATCGTACGGGAAAGGTAGGCGTCCTTCTCGGTTGATTCATTGCTCTTTTGGTGCATTGTAATGTACTTAGTTTGTTGGTTACTGACGCCATTTAACTTAATCGCAGCCCTGTCCATCCGCAACTGGCGTGAACCCAGCTGGCAGTCGGCTACTGTTCTGGAGCTTGTATGCCGAGCTCGGCAAACTTGAGGTAAAGTTGCGGTCCGTACGTTTCTCTCATGTGTTATGCGAACGTAGTCTCTGTTGTGACTGATGTAATGTTACTCTATCGCAGTATCACTGGTGGCGTGCTTCCACTTCGTGCCCTTTGTGGTTGACTACTTGCGTGCCGCTTCGAGAGAACCAAAGGTAATGTCGTGTTTTCTCTGTCGGCATGTGCCTGAATCTGGCATTTTTTTATTTAGCGTTTATTGATTTGACTTGCATGTGCCACAGTTTCCTTGATGCACGGTACCCAGCTGGAACCCGGCGTGAACCATATCCCGACTTGCGCTTGGCAGTCCTGATCTGGAGGTAATGCCTTCATTTTTTGTAAGAGATGCTTAGCACTTGACTTGTGTAGGGAGTTGTGTGGGGTGGGAGTGGGGGTGCTCCGCAGGTGTGATGGCGGGACTGGCGGCGTGGTGCTTTTGATATCGCGTTGTGGTGTCGCGGTTGCACCTGTGGGAGCGCCCGCATTTCCACAATACACAACTCCTGCTTAATTGATTTATAAACGCCGTTTCTAATGGTAACTTTCTTGTTAAATGTACATAGGAGGAGTTGGTGCCTTCGACTACACTGATGCAGTATCACTAGAGAAGGGGGGCATTACTGTTCCTTTCCCAACCTTTTTCTTTTTTTGTCCCATTGTGAAAGTGATTTATCCTATGCAGCCTTTCACTTTGTAACGTCCGAGACGAAGGGGCTCGTGTAAGTTTCACTCTAACATCCAAGACGAAGGGGCTTGTGTAATTTTCACTCTAACATCCAAGACGAAGGGGCTTGTGTAATTTTCACTCTAACATCCAAGACGAAGGGGCTTGTGTAAGTTTCACTCTAACATCCGAGACGAAGGGGCTCGTGTACGTTTCTACTTAGTAACATCCAAGACGAAGGGGCTTGTGTAGGTTTTTCACTCTAACATCCGAGACGAAGGGGCTCGTGTAAGTTTCTACTTAGTAACTGCCAAGACGGAGCTTGTGTATATGATTAGGGTATGAACACTGAAGTATTACTGTCCAGTCGAATGTGCCGGACGCGCTGTCACAGTATCCTACTGCCACAACTCTCATCGTCCACGCAGGCTCCAATGACATCCGGCTGCAGCAGTCTAAAAAACTTGAGTCCGATTTCCTCTCTTTTATTAATACCCTTCGCAGCACTGGAAAAAAATACGCTATCTCAGGCCCCATCCCCTCTGTTTGTTTCTCTGCCTTCCAGTTCTCCCGAATCCGCCAACTGCACGTCTGGCTGATGAGACACTGCCGCCAAGAAGCCATTCCCTACGTTGACAACTTCTCCGCTTTCTGGAACCGCAGAAACCTCTTCGCACGAGATGGAAGGCACTTAAACAGATCTGGCGCTCGTCTCCTCGCGACCAACCTAGAGCTGACCCTCGAAGCCCATCGGTCCTTGGATTGACTAACAGGTGTTTCAAATCCAAAGCACTACACCAATTTAGACACTGCGTGCCCAACAGAGAGTAGGCCTACCCCACTAGCTATCCACGCTGTCACTACCCGTAGGAAAGCTCGCAGATATAGACCCTCTGGTTGTGTACACAACAACCTAATTACGATTGCACCTGAACGCATAAACAATTGCTCTACTACTTTGAATGTTAATGCTGCATTACTTAACGTGCAGTCCTTGACCAACAAAAGCTTCGTAGTAAACCAGCTGGTCTCGGACAAAAACATAAGCTTTATGTTCCTTACCGAAACATGGCTTAAAGACGACGGGGCTGCTACTTTTATTGAGGCTTGCCCTTCCGATTACAAATTCCTTCACGCCCCGAGACCAAAGAAACGAGGCGGAGGCGTAGCCATACTTTTCTCCAACAAATTTAATTGTACTAAGATGAATCTGGGCTCTTTCTCTTCATTTGAATACATGGCAATGAGGGTCCAAGCAAACCTCAAACTGATCATTATTGTTCTGTACCGTCCACCGAAATTCTCTTCGTCATTTCTATCTGATTTTCCTCCACCTTCATGTCGGACGTACTTACTAACTATGACAAAGCAATAATTGCTGGCGACTTTAATATCCACGTAAATAAATCAGATGACGCAATAGCCAAGTCTTTCTTAGACACATTAAATGGATTCGGTCTCGTCCAGAATGTTACAGAACAGCCTACCCATCGAAAAGGCAACACACTTGACCTTGTTATTTCACATGCACTTGATATCAATAATATATCGGTCACGGACGTCGGCCTCTCCGACCACCACTGTGTGTTTTTTGATTTTGACATTTCAACACAAATTAGCACACCCAACAATGTCATTCACAGACGACGCATTAATGCCTCTGCTGAGCTTAAGATTTCAGACCTCATCAAATCAGGTGACCTACTAAATGGTCACTGCACACCTGATGAAATGGTTGATAGCTTCAACAACAACTTAAGAGGAATTCTAGATAACATAGCTCCAATTAGAACGACGACAAGAACCAGAGCTAGGTATTCACCTTGGATGAATGACTCACTTAGAGCCTTAAAAAGAAAATGCAGAGTAACCGAGCGTCTTTGGAGGAAAACTAAATTAGAAGTCCACAGACAATCCCTTAGGGATGAGATCTCCTCCTACAATAATGCGGTACGCTCAGAGAGAAAAGCATATTTTTCCAAAATCATAACAGACAACCAGCATAATGCGAAAGTTCTTTTTTCACTATTGACCACCTGCTTAATCCAACACATAGCAATAACAACCTAAATGCAGCATCACATGCCAAGTGCGAGGAATTTGCTAGATTTTTTAATAAAAAGATTGCCGACATTAGAGAAGGCATCCAAGGTGGAAACGCAGCAACCTCTGTCGCCCACTCAGGCGATACACCGAGGGGAGGGTTAAACCCCCCTAGGAGACCTGAGAGCTTCCAAAAGTTTTGTCCAATTACAGAGGACGACCTCTGTAAAATAGTCAGGGAAAGTAAGCAGTCTACCTGCAGCCTTGACGCGATCCCCACATATCTGCTAAAAAACATACTTGGTTGCTTAGCAGCACCTTTACTGCAAATTGTTAACACCTCTATGCTTACAGGCATTTTTCCAAGCTCATTCAAAACAGCCATGGTAAAGCCACTCCTAAAAAAGACAAATTTAGATCAGAATTCTTTAAACAACTACAGACCTATATCAAACCTCCCCTTTATAAGCAAGGTACTAGAAAAAGTTGTATTTAAACAGCTTAATCAACATCTGGCTGGGAATGATATCTTGGAAAAATTCCAATCAGGCTTTAGAGCCAACCATAGCACCGAAACAGCACTAACCAAAATAATAAGTGATCTTAGGCTCAGCACTGCCGCAAACAAAGTTTCAGCACTTATCCTCCTCGACCTCAGTGCCGCCTTTGACACGATAGACCACAACATACTAATTGACCGCCTTGAATCTTGGGTAGGCTTGTCCGGTCACGTCTTAGAGTGGTTCAAAACATATATTACAGGAAGACAGTTTTTTGTCACCATCGGAGAATACGTCTCCAACAAGTATGATGTGCCTTTTGGAGTTGCTCAGGGTAGTTGCTTGGGCCCTCTCCTCTCCTCTCTCTATATGTTGCCCCTGGGCTCCATCATCAGAGAGCACAATGTTGATTTTCATAGCTATGCCGATGACACTCAACTACAGTTAGGGCCAGAAATATTTGGACAGCAACACAATTATTATCCTTTTCCACCCTATACACCACCACAATGGATTTGAAATGAAACAAACAAGCTGTGTATTAACTGTAGACTCTCATCGTTAATGTGAGGGTGTTAAAATCCATATCGCATAAACAGGAATGAAATAGCAAAGCTTTTTGTGTGTGTTGCCCACTTTTCAAGGGATCAAAAGTAATTGGACAGTAGGCTTCTCAGCTATTTTTCAGTCAGATTTGTGTTATTCCCATACTACACCATCACCAAGATGTCAATACAAGGTCTTAGAGTTCATTTGAAGTGTTCCATTTGCATTTCCATATATTTTTACGGAATATCCATGAGATCCAAAGTCCATCTGTCACCATCAGTGATGCAAGCCATCATAAGGTGGAAAAAATCAAAACAAACCCATTTGAGAGATGGGGAAAAATTTAATATGATTAATTCAAGAGTTCAGAATGTTGGAAAAAAGAAATACCAGAGCAACACCAAATTACCTGGCAGACATGGAAGACAAATGCTGTGGATGACAGACAATATTCTGTATCTGGTGAACAAAAACCCATCTCCCAACAGTTGGCCAGATGTAGAACAGTGTCCAGGTGAACGGTGGAGACATGTCCAAGGCAACAATCAAGAAAAAGATCAAGAACATGGAGGAACACTTCACTATAGGAAATACAGAGGGTTCACTAAAAGATGTAAATTATTGATTGCATCAGAAATAGCAATACCTGATTTGGCTTTACCAAACAACGTCTTAAAAAGACTGTATAGGTCTTGAGCTACATCCTATGGACAGAGGAGACGAAAATCATCTTGTACAAGAGTAATGGGAAGAAATGAGTATAAAGAAGGGAAGGAACTGCTCATGATTCAAAGCATACCACCCAATCAGTGAATCATGGTGTTGGTAGTGTCATGGTGTGGGCATGCATATCTGTCAATACGATTATCCCCTTGTATTTATTGATGATGAGGACTACCCACAAAAGCCACAGGATGAATTCTGAAGATTTTCAGGCTATATTATCATGTCATATTAAACCTAATGGTTCTGGACTCATTGGACAATGTTTCACAGTGCAGATGGACAATGACCCAAAGCTTCATCTGAAAGCCACTAGCCATTTCTATCCCAAAAATATATATTTAATTATTCAATGGCCCAGCCAATCACCTCATCTGAGTACGGTTGAGCAAGCATTTCACCTACTGGAGGCAAAACTGAAGGGAAATACCTTAAGAATAAGCAGGAACTGAAGACTGTTGCAATAGAGAGCTCACCATAGCATCACCAGGGATAAAACCCAGTGTCTATTGATGTCTATGGATTGCAAATTACAGGCTGTAACTGACTGGAAAGTATTTGCAACCAAATAATTAAAAATTGAAAGGTTGATGTATAAATACTAGACTGTCCAATTACTTTTGGTCCCTTAAAAATGGGGTGGCACTGATAGAAAATGTCATAATTCCTTCACAGTTCACTCGATTTGGACGCTAACACCCCCATATTAAAGCTGAAAGTCTGCTAATAATGTTCATCTCATTTGTTTCATTTCAAATCCATTGGGATTGTGTACACCACCAAAAACATGAAAATTGTGCAGATGTCCAAATATTTATGGCCCTAACTGTATATATCTCTGTCGAGCCTAGCCAAACCACTGCCATTCATGCCTTGACTAAATGCATGTCTGCCATTACAGATTGGATGAACAGTAACTTCCTAAAATTAAATGAAGATAAAACTGAAGTGTTGCTCATTGGGCCTAAGAAAAAACGTGCAAAACTCCACTCAAGCCTAGGTGACCTAAGCATACACATTAAAGATAAGGTTACTAGCCTAGGTGTGGTCATAGACTCGGATTTGAGCTTTGAGCCTCACATCAACAAGATAACAAAATCTGCTTTTTTCCATCTTAGAAATGTCAACAAAGTGCGCGGCTTGGCCCCCCGACAAGACGCTGAGAAACTTATTCATGCCTTTGTCACCAGTAGGATAGACTACTGCAATGCTCTCTTCTCTGGTCTCCCAAAAAAATTAATTGACAAATTGCAACTCATTCAAAACTCTGCTGCAAGAATCCTAACAAGAACCAGAATGAGAGAGCACATCTCTCCTGTCTTGGCAGACCTGCACTGGTTACCTGTCTCATACAGAATCGACTTTAAGATTCTGCTCACAGTATTTAAAGCATTAAATGGACTTGCCCCTAGCTATATCTCAGACATGCTCTCTTTTTATGCCCCTGCTCGAGCTCTCAGGTCCACTGATGCCAAGCTGCTAAGGACCCCCACCCCCCCGCAGAAGAAGATCGGCGACGCCGCGTTTGCCTGCTATGTGCCCAAGAGATGGAACGCCCTCCCCATCGAGATCCGATCAGCCACCTCCGTCGACTCCTTTAAGAAGCAGCTGAAGACCCACCTCTTCATCCTTGCCAACTCCTAGCTGCCAAAGCGTCATAGTGTCCCAGCCGCCGCAGCGCCCTTACTACTCGCAATCCAGCCCTGGCAGGGGGCTCCCCTAGGTGGCCGCTGGTCTCTGCCTGAGGTTTCTTCCTGACTACAGGGGGTCTTTTTTTCTCAGACCTCACCGAGCTTTTTTTCCCCCTCACAAACTATGAATCAAGCGAAAGGGAGTTTTTCCTCACCCCTGATGCCACCAGGGGCCGCACCTGAGCGCCCAATCTCTGTGTGACTATCTATGACTTATGATAGGCCCAGCCACTATGGACCTTACACATCTAAGAATCCTGGTCCTAACCTACGTTGACCTTATGACTCTACATTCTCTGTCTATCTCTTCTTCCTCTGCCTTCTTGCTTTTTCTGCCTCTCCTCTATACCTCTCCTTTTAAATCTATCTCTAATAATGTTTTTTCCCATTTGTTAAGCACTTTGAGTTACATGCCTTGTATGACACAGTGCTATACAAATACAATTATTATTATTATTATTATTATTACTGGGAGACGCATCTTAAACCCCAGAATCCTTTTTGGAACCTGTACTTGCTGTAGGGAGAGACCAAATACGTGTGTCTAACAAGTGTGTGTGTGTGTGTGTGTGTGTGTGTGTGTGTGTGCGGTGGCCATTACCAATTTTGCCCTTTTGGCAGTTTTGTTTTGTTTTGTTATCAGTGTGGGGATTTTGTGTGTTATTTTGGTTTGTTATTTTTTTATTGTGATTTACTAACTTTGTTTGCAGTGCAATTTTTTTTGTTATTTTGGTCTACCTCTCGTGCAACTAGCACAACTGCACAATTTTGTATACTAAGATGGCGTGCCTACAAATACTGTGAAAGGTTCACATTCTATTTTTTAATATTGTACTGAGCCCATGAGGCATACTTGACACAGAGACTCATTACGAAAAAGAAAATAAAAAGAACTCTGAATTGTATGACAGTTGTATCTCCTGTTATTCACCAACCTGTTGCGGGGAAAGTCAAATCAAGTGTTTGATGGTTGGGTTCTCTCACCCTAACAAATGAGAGTGGCGTAGTCACTAAACATCTTAAAAATATAAAAAAAAATATTACGGTAAAGAGATAACGCAGGCCACACTTAGATAATGCATTCTCTCTCTCTCTCTCTCTCTCTCTCTCTCTCTCTCTCTCTCTCTCTCTCTCTCTCTCTCTCTCTCTCTCTCTCTCTAAATCAACAAGATGTTTTTCCAAACCTGGTCCAAACGAGTAGAAGTACAATTGTTTATGCCAGGGCTATTCAAATGGCGGCCCTGGGGCCAGTATTCCCCTTTGGACAGCAAGGTTCTGGCCCCCAAAAGCCCCTTGAAATACAGAATCGTTTTTCGGAATTTAGAGATAAAAGTATGGGTTCTGTTAGCGTGCTGAAACGGGACACGGGACGTTAACATGCAGGAAATTACATCTAAGAAAGGCAAAACTTTCTGGGGGAGGACCCCCAGACCCTCCACTTCAATGAAGACTCCTATATTTTTTTTGTTCCGTGACAGTCAACAACCATATTGTAATAGACCAGGGGTGGATTTCTCGAATCCGACGAAAATTAGCCTTCGGACCAAGTAAGTACGAACGAAGTCCGACACAACAACTAACCAACAACTATGATTTCTCGAAAGCCCCAAACCAACAAAGTCCGATGTAGGTACGAAGTAAGTCGGACGAAATTCCAACCAAGTAAGTTCAGACGCACGATGAAGTTATCGGAAATGCTCGGAGTGTCTCGCCTCAGCTCGGGTGAAAGCAGTGACGCTGTACCACACAGTGCCTGTCAAATTTAGGCTATACATCTATCAAAGTCCACAAATCTTTGTCAACACAATCATGTCCCCGACTTCACCCCTCTTCAACTGCAGTTACCAAATGCGACATTACAATCCACCATGTATTATTTTTACTTAGGTTTTGCATATAATGTTTAATATTGTATGCTATAGCCTACCACTAATATGGAAGCACGGTTGGTGGGTGAGTGGTTAGAATGTCGGAATTCCATAGCCTACACGTTTGCCGTTTCCTTATCGGAGGCGTGAGTTCAACCGGTGAATATAGCCCTAGGCTATATAATAACCACCCATCACATATTTTTTCCAGAACGGCAAGCGAAGTCATTCTCACGTTCATGGGCAACGCAACACTTTCAACAGGTCATGGCCAGGCAGATTGCAGTTAAATGCCGCTTGAAACGATAACTGAAATTACGCTTGAGAATTAATAAAACATATCGGAATGTTTATTTAATTTTCCAGTCTGCACGCGTCTTTACGCGCAACGTAAGCGGGTGGAACTGCCATTATTGCCGTTGTACATAAAGACGCGCAGGAAGGGACCTATGGAAGGGGCCGTTAATGTCTGTAAACATGGCACATTCAAAGTCCTTCAACGTCGGAAAAGACCTGTTAACACAATCATATCCCCCAAATCCACCCCATTAAATGCAATAACCAAATGTCTGTCTACACATCACCATCAATGAAGAGCAATGGGTGGTGAATGGTAAGCGCGAAGGCATTTTCAGTGTGACAAGATTTCGATTCCCTCAGTAAAATCGGCCTACATTAAACGCATGGTGCCTATTCCTCTGCGCAACTGTTTATCCAACCTCTGTGTGTGTGCGTAAAGTGGCCGATCCACGCGTGCTGTTGGGCGCGCTTGTGGAGCTCTGGCATCCGAGAGTCTTTGCCTCGCAGCCACGCACGCAGTCACATTGAGGCCAAGTCAAATTGCTTTTCACCTGTATTTTACAAAAACACAAAACGATGGCCCAATTCACACAGATAGAGAAATAATGACACGATGCGCTGTGTTGTTTTCTGATCCCCCTGACTGCACTGCACTTCGTGCGCCATGGGCCATGGCGCTATTTGGAGTGTGCTCACTGCTGAAACAACATTTGCTTTAACAGTAGCCTATTGGCCGGCTGCTTGTGACAGACTTGTATTACAATAGTAGAATTGAAATGAAAAGAAGAATATGAATACTATAAGACCTAGTAACGCGAAGAAGTGTCCTATTCTTGTCATCACGCTCGCCTTTCCGAGTGCCTTTCCATTACGCACTATTTCAACATACTAGGGCAGTTGCATAATGTCCATTTTTTGAACTTGTTGTAGCCTACGATGTAGTTTGGAGTTCTTGTGGACTAAGGCATAGCCTACAATGCAAGGAATAGGCCTACAAGAAGGATCACCGCACACTGGTGCCTTTTAAAAATAATAGTGAACAGCGCATTTCGCAATGGCAACTTATAGGCTACATGTATTTCCATGTTGCCTATGCTTGTTGGAGTTTAATCAAAATGTGCTATTGGCTTTGTTATGTGTGGAGATATGTGAGCAATTAAATAATCTGCATTCATGCGAGATGCTGCTTTTGGTGTGGGTTCAAATCCCGATGGTAATCAAACGGTTCTTTTTTTGGCGCAGCTTTGATTGATCGGAGCTCGTGAAGCACGATAGTGGAACATATAATTTCCTACTATATTTGGGCAATATTTTTGTCCCCTATTTGAATATTGTGTTGGTGGGTTTTTTTCAGCCCTGTTCGTAACATGACTAGACATTAGGTGTAGTATGGGTCGGAGGCTTGTGCACTTGGTGGCAGTAATCGATCGATGTTGCTTGAACTCTGCCTGAACCCGCCCCAAACCACGAGCAAGAGTGACGTGCTTCCCAAAACAAAGGTGAACTAGCTAACCATGCTATTCGTTCCAATTCCGACAGTAGTACTAACGAACAGCCCCTACTTGGTTTTGCAGGAACGCCTGAGTCGTTCGCACCAACATCGGACGAACGACTAACTACATTACTTGTAAACATTGGTACTTTGTACGTCCGAACGAAGTGTTCCAGAAACCGTTTTGTCGCACCTGGGTCGTTAGTTGCTACCTTAGTTAGCAAAGAAGGTTTCGAGAAATCCACCCCAGAGCGGTAGTCTCTTTAAGGCGTTTATTGTCAAAAGAGCTGCTGTTACAGCCACAACTCACGCATTCATTTCAAGTCCAACTCTCCAACTTAACGGTAAATCATTCCACAACAATTAGACATTCTGTACACATTCCATAGAACACCTAGACACGCGCCCCTGTTTCCCTTAGTTCAACAAGGCACTAACACAATAATAGCACGAACAATAACAGTAACAGAACATTAATAGAACACAATAAACACGGGTTATCACACTGTCCCCCCCTTTAAAAACAACCCCTTGTCCTCAAGGGGACATGCTAAAGTCATTAAACCGTGGAGGCCTCCGCCTTTGCCGGCGTGGCCTGCTCAGGCTTGGTTGTGGACTGTCCTGCTGAGTCATTGGGGAGAGTGAGGGGAAAGTGACAGTGGCACTTGCACCGGGAGGTGACTGGGGAGGGACGCTTGGTCCGGGAGGTGACTGGGGAGGGACGCTTGGTCCGGGGGGTGATTGGGACAGCCCACTCGGGCCAGGGGGTGAGTGAGGAGGGGCGGCCATAGGGCTAGTGTCTGTCGAGGCCCTGTGGAAAGTCTGTGAACTGGGCCCCAGCTCAAACAGTGGAGCAGCATTTCCCCTGTATGGCGCTAACCTGTCCCGGTGCAGTACCACTTTCCTGCCCCTCGGTGGAACCTGAACCCTGTAGACCACTTCGCCCACCCGCTCAATGACCCTGCATGGCCCATCCCAGTGAGAGTCCAGCTTAGGACTTCGCCCCTTCTTTCGCTTGGGGGTGTAAACCCAAACCAGTTCCCCCGCTTGGAAGTCTCTGCCTCGACTCCTCACGTCATAATTCCTCTTTTGCCTCATGCCCGCCTTTTCAAGCTGGTCTCTGGCAAAAGCATGGGCTTTTTCGAGGCGATCCTGGAGTTTCCGGGCATACTCTGGACCCGGTGGAGGTTCAGCGTCTGGCGGCCTACCAAACGCTAGGTCTGCGGGTGTTCGGATCTCTCTGCCCAACATGAGCAGAGCAGGGGTGCAACATGTGGAACTTTGAACAGCTGAGCGGTAGGCCATTAAAACAAGGGGAATGTGTCTGTCCCAGTCTCGCTGGTGGTCAGCTGTGAGGATGGCTAGCTGTTGTCGCATAGTTAAGTTAAAACGTTCCACTAGCCCATCGCTTTGTGGATGCAATGGTGTGGTGCGTGTTTTCTCCATCCCCAACTGCTCGCACATGGCAGCAAACACCCTTGATTCAAAATTGCGACCTTGGTCGCTGTGGATGGCCTCCGCTGCCCCGAACCGGCTAAACATGCCCCCAATTAGGGCGTCAGCAACCGTTTCGGCATCCTGGTCTGGAATTGCATAGGCCTCCGGCCACTTTGTGAAGTAGTCCATTGCACACAACACATACTTGTTCCCCCCTTCTGTTACAGGGAATGGCCCCATTATATCCACCCCCACCCTTTCCATAGGCGCCCCAGACGGTTGCTGTTGCAGTGGTGCTCGGGATTGGTCCGGGGGTCCCTTCTGCGCCACACAGTCATCACAGTTCCGGCAGAAGTCCTCGATATCCCGGCGGTGTTGACCCCAGTAGAAGCCCTTTTGTAGCCGACGGAGCATTTTGGAGGTGCCAAAGTGCCCTGAGCCTGCGGCTCCATGGCAGGCCCCCAGCACAGCTTTCCTGAGGCGTTCTGGCACCACAACTTGCCACACCTCCTTCCAGGCCGGCTCCTTCCATGCAGCACGCCGTCAGACAGCCGCAGCACCCCAAATTTGCTCCAGAGCCCCTTTGTGGCTGGCGACAGGCCCGACACTGCCCCCCATGGTGGTCTCTGTCCATCGAGGACCCACTGTCGCACGGGCCTGAGGTCTCTGTCTTCCTCCTGGCGGGCCGCCCACTCAGCCGCCTCCACCACCTGAAGCGCGCAGCAGGTAGGTTCGATGTCTACCTCTTCCCCTCGCAGCTCCCTTTCTCTGGCGTCCCTCCTGTCGCAGTAGCTGCAGCCATCCGCGGCACAAGGGCGTCTGGACAGGCCATCAGCGTTGCCGTGCTGAGCCCCAGCCCTATGTACCACGGTGAAGTGGAACGACTGCAGCTCCTCGAGCCAGCGTGCTACTTGTCCCTCTGGCTCTCGGAAGGACATATGCCACTGGAGTGCTGCATGGTCTGTCCTGATGGTGAAGGGTACGCCACAGAGGTAGTACTTGAAGTACCGGGCCGCTGCAACAACGGCCAACAGTTCACGCCTTGTCACGCAGTAGCGGCGCTCGCTCTTGTTGAAGACGCGACTGAAATAGGCCACCACTCGCTCTCCCTCAGGCCCTGTTTGTGACAACACGGCCCCCATGCCAACGTTGCTGGCATCCGTGTCCAGCACAAAGGGTAAAGTCGGGTCTGGAGGGATGAGGACTGGTGCCTGGGTGAGTGCCTGTTGCAGAGAGGCAAATGCCTGTTGGCATTCCCTGGACCATGTGAATGGCTGGTATTTCTGGAGTAGGCGAAAGAGTGGTGCGGCAATGCAGGAGAATCCCTTGACAAACTTCCTGTAGTAGGAAGCCAGCCCCAAGAAGCTTTTCAGTTCTGTCTGATCATTGGGGACAGGCCAGTCTCTGATGGTGCGGACTTTCTCCTCCAGCGTGTTGATGCCCTCGCCGCTTACCCTATGCCCGAGGAACTCCACTTCCCTCCGCATAAAGTGGCACTTCTCTGGGTGCAGCTTCAGCCCCGCCCCAGCTATCCTGCCCAATACCAGCCTGAGGGAGTCTAGTGCTGCTTGGAAAGTTCTCCCATGAGAGAGCACATCGTCCAGGTACACCAAGCATTCTTGGCGGGGGACACCGGCCAACACACTGTCCATAAGCCTCTCAAATGTCCCTGGCGCATTGCACAGTCCAAAAGGCAGCACTTTGTACTGCCAGTGCCCCCTGCGTGTGCTAAAGGCAGTCTTAGGTCTCGACTCTGGAGAGAGGGGGACCTGCCAGTACCCACTCCGCAAGTCGAGTGACGAAAACCACGAAGACCCAGTAACCAGGTCCAGTGTCTCGTCAATGCGTGGAATGGGGTAGCAGTCTTTCCTTGTCGCATTGTTCAGCACTCTAAAGTCCATGCAGAACCTCCACCGTGGGCTGTTTTTCTTTCGCACCATTACAATTGGTGACGACCAGGGGCTGTTGGAGGGTTCAATGACGCCTGCCTGCAACATCGCCTGAACCTCCTGGTCCGCAGCCTCCTGTTTCACCCAGGGTAGGCGGCGAGAGCGCACTCTGATCGGCCTCGCCCCGCCAGTGTCTATGTGGTGTTCTACTAGGTGAGTGAGCCCCACCTCATCCTCACTGAGGGCGAAAATGTCCTTGTACTCCCACAGCACTTGCCACAACTGCATCCTCTGCTGGTCATCCAGACCATCACAGTTCTTCTCCCAGATGCCTCTGACCGCCCCAGCCCGATCTTCCATGTCCATGGGCCGTTGCGGTGGGGTCACAACTCTCTGACCCCCCGCTGACTCTAACTGGCCAGACTGTGACCCTACTTCCGGGTCTGCAGTCAAACTGTAGGTGGGTACAACCTGCGTCACCTGCTGTGAGGGCGACATAAGCTGCACATCTTGACCCCCGGGCAGGACTAACACTCCCGCCCCCAGGTCCAATGCACACCCTGTGAGTCTCAGGAAATCAAGGCCAAGGATGCAGGGATCACGCACATCTGCCACCCATGCCGGAAAAGTCACTGCTACCCCCCCCCACTGTGAAGACAAAAGTTCCCCTACCTTTCATGGCGGCGGTCTGCCCGGTAACTGTTTGCAGTTTCACAGAGGTCGGTTCTAAGACGGTCCCAGCTGGAACAACGTCAGGCCTGATGAGTGTAGCAGTGGACCCAGTGTCCACCAGAGCTGAGCAAGGCACATTTCCCACCAACACTGGAACATGACATAAATTACCCACTTCAGTCCAGCCTACGGTTATGACAGGGTCAGTGGGTGTGACCGTGTCCATGCACTCCCCCTCCTCTGAAGAAAATTGCAGTCCCCTGGGAGTGGCTGACGGGGTCCGGGGTGTCGGGGCTACCCGGACCCAGTCCCGTTTCCCTGATGTTCCCTCACCGCAGGGCAGTGACGAAGCAGGTGTCCAGCGTCGCCACAGCCCCAGCACCGCCTTGGGTTGCGGTCAGGTCTCCTTGGAGTGCCCAGCGTGGTCGCGCGCACAAGCTCGGTGAGCTCTGCTGCCCATGCCGGTGTGGAGGTCTCCGCAGCTGCTGCTCTGACTGCAGGGCCCGCATGCTCATGGCCAGCAGTGTTGATGTGTGCACGTACCGCCTCCCTCTCCGATGCTCTCTCCAACGCTTCCAGGAGGGTGCTAGGGTGAGTGAGTTGCACCTCCACTCGCAGCTCCGCTGGGGACAGGGCCTGGACGAAACGGTCGCGTGCCAGCTCGCTCTGTACAGTTGGAGGCATGCTGCCATAGGCTCTGCGCGTCAGGCTCTCTATTTCATTGGCCAGCTGACGGAGGGGCTCACCAGGTCGTCGGTGCCTGTTGTTCAGCTCTGCTCTCAGGAGATCCACTCCCCCGAAGCGCCCGAATCTTCTCTGAAGTGCCCCAACCAACGCCTCGTAGTCCCCTCTATCTTTGGGATCCAGCAGCATAAGGCAGTCTACAGCGTCATCAGTCAAACACATTGCCAGTTCTAGGGCTTTGATGTCATTGGGCCACTTATGTGCTGTAGCCAACAGTTCAAACTGGGCACTAAATGCCTCCCAGCTCACCTTTCCGTTAAATTTCGGTGTTTTTACGGCTCTTACGGGTCCAGTATCCGCGGCGGCACGGGCGGCGCCATGTTTGTTTACATTCTCACTCTGATCCCTGGCTGCGTCGCTGGCTCCCATGGCAACCGTACCTCCAGCGTTAGTGGCATTATGGTTAGTGGCTTCAGCCTTGACTTGCGATGGTCGCCCGAAGCCTGCTTCACCGGCCATCCTCTCCACCACCTTCCGAAGCCTCATCACTTCAGCGCCCAACTGCCTCTGCTCCCTCCAGTGACCGAAAGTAAGCCCTTCATCTCCGACCTCCTCTCCCTCCTTCATGCCCGCGCTGGAAAACATCTTATCGAGCCGAAACACCGACCGCCTATGCTAACTGACAGCTAGCTAACAACAAAAACAAAACGAGTTGGTCTTCCCAGAGTCAGACAGAGCCAGTTCTATTCCCTTCGTAACCTACCGATTGTTTTATTCTGACACCAGTGTAATAGACCAGAGCGGTAGTCTCTTTAAGGCGTTTATTGTCAACAGAGCTGCTGTTACAGCCACAACTCACGCATTCATCCAAGTCCAACTCTCCAACTTAACGGTAAATCATTCCACAACAATTAGACATTCTGTACACATTCCATAGAACACCTAGACACGCGCCCCTGTTTCCCTTAGTTCAACAAGGCACTAACACAATAATAGCACAAACAATAACAGTAACAGAACATTAATAGAACACAATAAACACGGGTTATCACAGTGTAGCGTTTGGTAGCCAGGGAACACACAGGATGTAGACAGAAGTGTCCGTTTAATGGAGACTGTTGTTGGCCACAGCCACGCCACATAAAATAGAGAACAATTATACAGCTTACCGGTAACCCAACTGTAGTACAGCTCTAGATATCTCGCAGTCCAACACAGAACTGTATAATTAGGCCCCTTAACCCTATCGCGCCGGATGCATCATATATGTCTCATCAAATTCAAAGCCCTCTCCACGCTGACACAAAAAAAATCGATCTGAAAAACATCCTGCGTGTCATTTCCAAACGTCCTGCAGTACACGGAAACCGCCACAAGAGAGCAGCGGTCGACAACAAGTTGACCACGGCGAAAAACAGGAAAATGGGGTAGAAGCGGTTTCCCTGATCGACGCTGAGATTTCGTCAAATTGCATAAGGTTTGTGTACAAATTTCCGAAATATAACTCTACATCCTTTAATTTGAACACTTGCTTTGTGCAATTAAGCAAGGAAGAGTTTATATTTTTACACCGTGTTGCAGAGAGATCGTGCTAAAACTGATGAGACATATAAGCACCATCCGGCGGTGGCAGGAAGTCAGCCATCAATGCATTTGCTCCATAGAGCTCAAAAGTGACGTCACTTCCCCCAATTTCATGGGACCTCAACAGCGTTTTTAGCCGAAAATCGTAGCATGTAATCCAATGGCGGTATTAAAATGGTATTTCGATCCCCTTCGAGTTGTGCCACGAGCTCCATATATGTTGTGTCTGATATTTTTGCTTAATTTTTCGTACGAACCCCCACATTTTTTAGAAAGCTGTGTTTCTTCACATTTTCCATGCTGACGGCCTCGGAACAAAACATTGAGACTTCTGCATGAATAATCTTTATCTATCATCTTAAACAGCATATTTGTAGCCCAGCGCATATCATGACTGAGATCAGAAGATATTTACTCGCTACCACGTTGTTAGATGGTCAGCTTAGGTCCCGTGAAACGCGGAACTAAGGGGCGGGACTTTCGAGCTCTATAGGGAAACTTACAAAGCATACCACGACGATCGTTTAACAAAACACACAAGTTGTTTTACTTCAAGACAAAGATATTGCCTTAAGAAACAGGTTTTACTTGCAATTTTGAAAATGCAATGCAAAATGTTGAAATTATGATCTCGTAAAAAATGCATTGAAGTGAATGGAGAAATGGTCCAATTGTAGTATTGGACCCATATATTCAAATTACACATCAAAAATGAATAATGATCTATATTACACTCATAAATAGGTTGTTGAGCATTCGATCAGCTATGTTTTACATAGATTTTAAAAAATTACCCAACCAGGCTGTGGGAAATGTAAAATATGGTCCTGCTAAAACAAGGATAGGCTTTAAAAAATGGCAGGATCTCACTAAATATTTAAAGATAATCCTCAAATTAAATTGTCTGACAACTTTTTTAAATTAAAAAAAAGTTGTAAATGCATTAAAAGTCATTTTTCAATGGTCATGAAATTGGAATTTTCATTCATTAAAAGCCTAATGCATCATATATGATGCATTAAATATCTCAGCGACCTTAACAAAATTTTGAATTTTTTTTTTTACATTTCTTATAAGGGACCAATATTGAATCAAATTCCAAAAAATTAGAATTTTCTCTCATTGCTTTCATGGTTCAGGTTTCACAGGGTTAACAGTCATGGGTGAGCGGTTAGGGCGTCAGACTTGCATCCCAGAGGTTGCCGGTTCCACTCCCGACCCGCCAGGTTGGTGGGGGGAGTAATCAACCAGTGCTCTCCCCCATCCTCCTCCATGACTGAGGTACCCTTAGCATGGTACCGTCCCACCGCACTGCTCCCCATGGGGCGCCACTGAGGGCTGCCCCCTTGCACGGGTGAGGCATAAATGCAATTTCGTGTGTGTGTGTCACAATGACAATTTTCCATTTCAATATTTAAAAAATGGTGCGCGTCTATGTTCTCAATATCCTTTGGGATCAATAAAGAAATCTCTACATTACTTGAAACAACATCATACTCATGCACACACGCACACCAATATGATAATCAAATAACATTTCACAGTATTCATTACTTCTCATCATTTGTCTTTAACTCCCAATTAAAATCCATCGCTAACAGTCTTTGGAAAAAAGTCAAGCAAAATAAAGTGTCATTCATTTATTCACTCTGTTCATATCCACAAAAACTGTACTGTATAAATCTTTACATTCTGTACACCTGTACATACGGTCTATACATATTAAACCGTGGTGCATGTGTGTGTCTGTATTTGAACACCTTGATCACCTGTTGTAGCCGAATCCTCAGGAAAGATAGCACAACTTTAGCCAGGTTCTCACGGATGATGTGTGTACACAAACTACCGTCTGGTAGCACTGCTGTTAACATGCTCTTCTCAGGTCAGAAAATAAATGGTGCATTTATTGCAACTCACCACCAACAAATTCCTCCAAAAACAATTTCTGTTCATCTCTAAAGAGTCGATAGTCTAGACTCTGAATCTGTCCTGTGACTCATCAATGCAAGCTGCCATTGATATTTAAGCAATAAATGCTACTTTTATTTTCTACTCGAGAAAAGCATGTTCATGGGGCACCTGAGTCTCCACCCCTTCCGGGCGACTTATGGGGCTGAGAAAGCCAAAACTTTTGACTGCTTTAATGGACTGGTCAGAGATCAGAGCTATTTTCCGATCCACCTCGCATTCCTCCGTCGATCACACATATGCTGTACCTCAGAATTAAAGGTAAACAATGGTGTGTTTGTCGACTTCACTTGGTAATCGTTTTTCGAGTTGTGTGTGAGCAAAAAATATGTAATTATTTGGACCACACAACAGAAGTCGTATGTCCGACGTGCAACCACTTCAGCCGATGTGCAGCAGCAGGGTTGGCTGTGCCTCGGTTCACGTGAAATATGCGAGGCGCACGTTGTAGTCTCTAACACAGTTTTGTGTAAAAGCTAAAATAAACGTTCATGCTTGCCGAAAATGAGAGGTCTTACGACGCAAATCCAAACCTTTAAAATTCACTGCCATCATATGTGAAATCCGGAGCACAAGCCAAACGGGATGAGGATTTAGCTTGACTCGCTCCATTAACTCCCATTCAAAATTTTAAGAGCTTCAGCCCCACAACTCGGAAGTAGAAGGGCGTGACTTAGGTGTCCCATGGCAGCTACCAGACGGTAGTGTAATACACAATAGATTGAAACGGGGCTTTATATTGGTGCACTGTGTAATGTTTTAAGTAATCCATTTTCAAGAAGAGTGTATAGAAGTCCTTCTGGTGTAATGACTTGTTCTCCATTTTGTGTCGTTCTATATCAGGTGTTGTATATCAGGTGTCAGCAAAAGTAATACACAATAGATTGAAACGGGGCTTTATATTGTTTTCAATTGAACTTTCTGCCCCGTGTTGGCATATGCAGGCGCACTGTAAACATGAAACCCATCTATAAGAAAAACAATACAACCAGAATAAAAACACAAAAAACGTAAACATTTAGTCGTGTGCAAAAACTTTAACAGGGCGTAAGAGCGTTGATCATGTGATGACAAAAGGTAATCATGGCTGTATCAATGTGAAAGTTCCAAAATTCTCTTTCCAACAAAACTTGAAGGCTGAATACTCTGCGTTGTGTTTTAGTCGATTCACTTGCAAAAATAAAATAAGTCTTGACTTCGTTGTTAAAAGGATCGATCAGGATACAATTTATTATAGAAAAAGTGAGATTACAAAAAGAATAAGAAGAAAATAAAAAGTAAAAGAAGAATAAAAAGGTTAAAAAGAAATCAAAATCAGACAAAGTCTCACAGCGTCTCACTATCTAGGCAGCATCCTATCTCTGGCGAATGACAGGCAAATCGATCGACAGCTGAGAAAATGGTGGCAACGGTTTTTATACCGTCTTCCTCTTGTCAGCAGGTTATACGTATGCAAGTATGATGTTAGTTAGGGAAGATGTCGTCTCCATGTCTCCAGTAGTGACAAAGCATTAAAACACCTATCGCTAAGGATAGCAGACATATCTAGGCTGTGTGTTATCTGGAAAGTTAGGCGCGAGCACACTGTGCCCTGGCACAATGGCCTTCAACAGCAGAGGCTCTCGCTCTGAGCTCTCCAGATATCAGCAAAGTAACAGTAAACATGCCACATTCCAGGGCCCAATTGATTGGAACACAGGAATAGACAAAAGTTAACAACAGTATGGTCAATCAGTTGTTGGTCAGCTGCAAAATGCAGCTGGATATAACACTCAAATTCAACAGTGTTAAATTGTGTTTTGGTGCACTGTGTAATGTTTTAAGTAATCAATTTTCAAGAAGAGTGTATAAAAGTCCTTCTGGTGTAATGACTTGTTCTCCATTTTGTGTCGTTCTATATCAGGTGTTGTATATCAGGTGTCAGCAAAAGTAATACACAATAGATTGAAACGGGGCTTTATATTGTTTTCAATTGAACTTTCTGCCCCGTGTTGGCATATGCAGGCGCACTGTAAACATGAAACCCATCTATAGATGAAAGAAAAACAATACAAGAACCAGAATGGGGCACCTAAGTCACGCCCTCTACTTCCTGGTTCATGGGGCAGGGGGAATCAAAAAATAATTACTGGGCTTGAAAATGAGTGTTTTTTTGGCACCAATCCAAACCTTGGACGTCCACCTATGCACCACAAATCCAAAAATCACTCATTTTCAAGCCCAGTAATCATTTTTTGACTCCCTCTGCCCCATGAACCAGGAAGTAGAGGGCGTGACTTAGGTGCCCCATAAAAACACAAAAAACGTAAACGTTTAGTAGTGTGCAAAAACTTGAACAGGGCGTAAGTGCGTTGATCATGTGATGACAAAAGGTAATCATGGCTGTATCAATGTGAAAATTGCTACAAAATTAGAAAACAGCATCCAAGAACAAGAACGAAGGAAGCTATTGCTATTGTTGACATCGATGGGCTTTCTCTCTTGTGTGCTTAAGATGGTGTTGTTGGAGTGAGTTTAGTAGAAGAACTCTTCATACGCTGTTTGCACTGACGGTGTTTCTCTCATTATGTGCAGTGGTAGGGTTTCTCTCATGTATGTGCATTGGTATGATTTCTCTCATGCACGTGCAGTGGTAGGGTTTCTCTCATGTACTGTATGTGCAGTGGTAGGTTTTCTCTCACGTGTGTGTAAGCTGGTGTCATTTAAAGGGACACTGTGTGAGATTTTTAGTTGTTTATTTCCAGAATTCATGCTTCCCATTCATTAATGTTACCTTTTTATGAATACTTACCACCACCATAAAATTCTAAGTATTCATTATGACTAAAAAAATTGCACTTTTCTTACATGAAAAGGGGGATCTCCTCCATGGTCCGCCATATTGAATTTCCAGAAAAAGCCTACAAAAATGACTGTATTTGGACCATACTAGAAAATATTAGTTTATTACTTCGTAAACTTGCATGAAAAGATCAAATTTGGCAATAGGCAGCCCATTTTCAATTCACAGCATAGTTGCAGTACCCTTTTTGACCATTTCCTGCACAGCTTCCCTTTAACAAGGTGTCCCCAGACCACATCAAATTTTAGACCTTTTTTAGACCACAAAATTTGAAAATTTAGACCAGCACCGCTCCCATTCCCAGTTGCCGCACCGGTGTCACGAAAAGATAATCAGGGTTCCTTTTCCATGAACAAATTCAAGCACTTTTCAAGCACTTCCAAGCACCAAAATTTCAGTTTTCCAGCACCTTAAGTAGCTCACCGGCAGGGGGTGTGGGGGTCCTCCCCCAGAAAAAATGTCCAATTTCCTGCATTCTAATCAATTTTAGGGTGTCAAATGACAAATCCCATCTGACATCTCACTCCCTCAGATTTTTGATGTACCTGAACAATTTATTTCTATTATTTGGCTTACTAAGTTTGACTTGACACAAATGTCAAGCATTTTCAAGCACTTAACCAAAAATATCAAGCATTTTCACAACCTTGAAAACACTTAATTGAAATTCAAGCATTTTCAAGGAATTCAAGCACCAGTGGGAACCCTGGATAATTCTAATGGATGGCAAAAATAATAATAGTGGCAAATATTTAAGAAAAAGTCATAATTGTCTTATATTCCAGCAATTCTGGACTGAAATTGGTGGGGGGGGGGGGGCATATTTTTTCCTAAGGGGCATATTAGGCAACACACTCAACCTGAAAATACGGTCAACCCATAGTAGGCCCTAATATGCCATGAAGGTATGCTAGGATAAAATAATTTCATTGGTACCAGTACCTAGCCTCACAATGAGACATATTTTCATAGTAGCCTATCTAAAGAAATGTGCCCTTTGAAAACTAGATATTTCTTCCATCCATGCAAGTCTACACTTGCCAAAACATTTGTAAATAAGATGTGTAGGCAAATTGTAAATAACTTTGACAATACAGAAGCCTTGCACATTAAAACATTATGTTACTGTTACTGAGAGTTGCTGTATGCTATAAAGCCCTACAAACTTCAGGTGAGTTTGCTGTGCAACAAATAAGCAGTGAACAGGCACTCACAGTCGCCAAATCTCCCATCTCTCCCCTAACATGAACATGGCAAGTTATGATTAAGTCCAATGATGACTTTATGAAGGAGAGCAACATACAGTTAGGGCCAGAAATATTTGGACAGCAACACAATCATCATCCTTTTCCACCCTATACCCCACCACAATGGATTTGAAATAAAACAAACAAGCTGTGCATTAACTGTAGACTCTCAGCGTTAATGTGAGGGTGTTAAAAGCCATATCGCATAAACAGGAATGAAATAGCAACGTTTTTTGTGTGTGTTGCCCACTTTTCAAGGGATCAAAAGTAATTGGACAGTAGGCTTCTCAGCTATTTTCCAGTCAGATGTGTGTTATTCCCTTACTACACCATCACCAAGATGTCAATACAAGGTCTTAGAGTTCATTTGAAGTGTTCCATTTGCATTTCCATATTTTACGGAATATCCATGAGATCCAAAGTCCACCTGTCACTATCAGTGATGCAAGCCATCATAAGGTTGAAAAAAATCAAAACAAACCCATTTGAGAGATGGGGAAACATTGAATATGACTAATTCAAGAGTTGAGAATGTTGGAAAAAAATAAATACCAGAGCAACACCAAATTACCTGGCAGACATGGAAGACAAATGCTGTGGATAACAGACAATATTCTGTATCTGGTGAACAAAAACCCATCTCCCAACAGTTGGCCAGATGTAGAACAGTGTCCAGGTGAACGGTGGATACATGTCCAAGGCAACAATCAAGAAAAAGATCAAGACCATTGAGGAACACTTCACCGTAGGAAATACAGAGGGTTTACTAAAAGATGTAAATTATTGATTGCATCAGAAATAGCAATACCAGATTTGGCTTTGCCAAACAACGTCTTAAAAAGACTGAATAGGTCTTGAGCTACATCCTATGGACAGAGGAGACAGAAATCATCTTGTACAAGGGTAATGGGAAGAAAGGAGTATAGAGAAGGGAAGGAACCGCTCATGATTCAAGGCATACCACCCAATCAATGAATCATGGTGGTTGTAGTGTCATGGTGTGGGCATGCATATCTGTCAATACTATTTTCCCCTTGTATTTATTGATGATGAGGACTACAGACAAAAGCCACAGGATGAATTCTGAAGATTTTCAGACTATATATCATGTCATATTAAACCTAATGGTTCTGAACTCATTGGACAATACTTCACAGTGCAGATGAACAATGACCCAAAGCTTCATCTGAAAGCCACTAAGCCATTTCTATCCCCAAAAAGTGGAATATTATTCAATGGCCCAGTCAATCACCTCACCTGAGTACGGCTGAGCAAGCATTTCACTTGCCGGAGGCAAAACTGAAGGGAAAATACCCTAGAATAAGCAGGAACTGAAGACTGTTGCAATAGAGAGCTCACCATAGCATCACCAGAGATAAAACCAAGTGTCCATTGATGTCTATGGATTGCAAATTACAGGCTGTAACTGACGGGAAAGTATTTGCAACCAAATAATTAAAAAAATGGAAGTTTGATGTATAAATACTAGACTGTCCAATTACTTTTGGTCCCTTAAAAATGGGGTGGCACTGATAGAAAATGTCATAATTCCTTCACAGTTCACTCGATTTGGACGCAAACACCACCATATTAGAGCTGAAAGTCTGCTGTTAATGTACATCTCGTTTGTTTCATTTCAAATCCATAGGGATGGTGAACAGCACCAAAAAGATGAAAATTGTTCAAATGTCCAAATATTTCTGGCCCTAACTGTATCTGTGTATAAAGTTAACAGGTTCCTTTGTTAACAGTACGCTAAGCGGAGATTAGCATTTCTAGCGCCGTAAAAAAAAAGTTGACAATCACTCTCCCCGTCGATGGAGAAAGTCACAGACCTGCACGGCGCAGGCACCTCTCTCAGCCCACCGTTGAGCTCTTATTCAAACTGTAAGCATGTTTCTATGATTCATTAAAAAAATCTTCCACGTTGACTACAGATATATACGCTGTTTACAGCTAATATGATTAGTTTCGCCACGTGTTTCATTGTTTTGGCGAGACAATTGCGCATTGTTAAAATAATATAATGGCAGTTATAGTGGTGGTCCGTGATGATTTGTAAGACGCAGAGAACACCTCTGCCAGAAGTGACGGAGCTCCACCAACCTTTATCGACTCAGCCCTTGGATTTGCCGCTGGGCACGGTTTGTGTTGCTGGCTGTCAGTCGAAGTGGAGGTAAATCAATCCACAGAATTCGGTCTTCCGGGACGACGCAATACATTTGGCACACCGTGGCTTAAATGCCCAATTTTCCACAATGACACAAATATCCTCAACAACCACTCTTAGATAGCCTCCAAACAATGCTCCCCTGACCAGCTGCCTCACGCGCTAACAGAACCGAAATGCACGAGTGTCGTTTGCGTATTTGACGCTCGTTCACATTTTCCAAAATTAATGTTCATGTTTGACGGTCACGTTTTCTACATTGCATTTCGAAGCAGACCGGCTGGGGGGAAAAAGACAAAAGACATTTTAGACCTTTGTTAAAAATGTTAGACATCGGACAGATATTTTAGACCTTTTTTAGTCTTTTTTAAGACTAAGACATTTTAGACCGCGCGGCTACCCTGCTTTAAGTGCTTCTGGGAGCCGATAACGCCTCCATCACTGTCGGCATTGATGGGCTTTCTCTCCAGAGTGAATACGCTGGTGTGCTTTGAGGTTCCCTGTCTGTGTAAACCTTTTCCCGCACTGTCCACATTGATGGGGTTTCTGTCCGGAATGAATGAGCTGGTGTTTTTTGAGACTCCCTGATTCTGTAAAACATTTACCACACTGGCCACAGCTGTATGGCTTCTCTCCAGAGTGAATACGCTGGTGTGCTTTGAGGTGCCCTGAATCTGTAAAACATTTACCACACTGTCCACAACCGTATGGCCTCTCTCCTGTGTGAATGCGCTGGTGTACTTTGAGGTGCCACGCCTGTGTAAAACATTTACCACACTGTCCACAACTGTATGGACTCTCTCCAGAGTGAATACGCTGGTGTAGTCTGAGACTACCTGACTGTGTAAACCTTTTCCCACACTGTCCACATTGATGGGCTTTCAGTCCGGTGTGAGTGAGCTGGTGTTTTTGGAGACTCCCTAAATCTCTAAAACATTTACCACACTGTGCACAACCGTATGGCCTCTCTCCTGTGTGAATGAGCTGGTGTACTCTGAGACCCCTCGCCTGTGCAAAACATTTACCACACTGGCCACAACTATATGGCTTCTCTCCTGTGTGAATGACCTGGTGTACTCTGAGACCCCTCGCCCGGGTGAAACATTTACCACACTGTTCACAGCTGTATGGCCTCTCTCCTGAGTGAATACGCTGGTGTGACTGGAGGTGCGCCGCCTGTATAAACCTTTGACCACACTGTCCACATTGATGGGGTTTCTGTCCGGTGTGAATGAACTGGTGCTCTCTGAGACTCCCTGCCAGTGTAAAACATTTACCACACTGACCACAGCTGTATGGCCTCTCTCCAGAGTGAACACGCTCATGTCTTTTGAGGTTCCCCGCTTGTGTAAAACATTTACCACACTGTTCACAGCTGTATGGCCTCTCTCCAGAGTGAATACGCTGGTGTGCTTTGAGGTGCACCAAATGGGTAAAACATTTTCCACACTCTCCACATTGATGGGGTTTCTGTCCGGTGTGTGTAAGTTGGTGTTGTTTAAGTTCTGCTGCTGTACTAAAACCTTTAACACACTGTCTGCACTGAATGGGCTGGTCTGCAGTGTGAATACTCTGGTGCTTCTTCAAACACCTCTTTGTAGCGAAAGGTTTTGCGATGACAGAGCAATGAGGCGTCTTCCCTTGTTTGGTTTTCTGGTGTGCTTTTAGAGTTTTCACGTTACTAAAGCTCTTGTCAACACCAGAACAGATATGCTTCTTCAATGTGGTCTCTGGGAGGGCAGCTGACAAAGCAGGTTGGGATTCTCCTCCTGTTCCTGCACCAAAAACACAACACAATTGGAAATCTTCATATTAGGTATCCCTGCACAGATATGTACATACACCCCCTGATTAAAAACTGTACATAGATGATAAATACTTTACTCAAGATTTAAACTACAGATTCTTAAATAAAAGGTAATCATGGCTGTATCAATGTGGACATTGCTACCAAATAAGAAACAAGACACCTTCCAGGATGTTTCTGTGAGTGAGTGAGTGAGTGAGTGAGTGAGTGCTTACCAGTTTTGGGGTTTTCTCCATCTGTGTTGTTCTTGTGGTCTTGTGTTTTTTGCTGACCTTGTCTTGCACAGCAATCGACCACTAACACTGATAACCTCCTGCACTTCACCAAGGACAGTGGATCTGGAGGGAACTGGCTCATAGCAGAACTGACGACTGGAGCCAGGTCTGAGCTGACGACTGGAGCCACATCTGAGCTGAAGACTGGAGCCACATCTGAGCTGAAGACTGGAGTCACGTCTGATTTCTCCTCTTCCTAAAACCAGACGACAATGGACACAGGAATTGGTCTTCAGCAAACAGTTTCAGTTATTTAATATTCTCCATGTAATCTCAGGTCATTTCATTTGCACTATGTATTTTGTCTTTAACCCATTGATGCCTGAAGCACCTGCAGAAATTGGTGCTAAATGCCTAAGCCCTTTTTGGGGAAAAGGTACTGTCTGCCTATAAAAACCTAAATATCTCAGCCTCTGAAGCACATAAAACACGAGATAAGTTGATATAGCACTGATTCTTGAGAAAGTGGCTAAAACAGGTTGTAATGTTGACAGAATAAAACAAAGTGAATTACAAAATTATATGGTATATCCTCGTAGACTAAGGTCTTGGCTTTTCAGAAATGCACAAGGCCAATCTCCCCATTATGTATTTTTTTCAGAAATCAGGCTTTTCTCCGATCATACCTTGTTTTTTGTCAACACCGTCAGACACAATTAAAAGTTATTAAAATTGCATTGATTTGGTTGCATATGTATCTGGAGTTTTTAAGTGATTATGTGTATTTTTTGGTTCACACATATGCCTTTAAATGTTGAAAATTCACTTTTGTTCTATTTTAATACTGTTTCATGTGTTCTAATTTTAAAATATGTACCGTCATACGATGCTTACTTAACGCCTAAATACAACAAATAATTTTTTGTAATTTCACAAATATTCGTGTAGGCTTAAATTGGCTATTACTTTGATATTTCAACAACTCCTAAGGAAAATGTTGTAAGCACATTCCTTTAAAATGTCCAAAACTCCTTCTTACGGTGGTGACTTAAGAACTGACGGTGGTGACAGTAATCTGAGAGTGGTGAAAGTGGCCTAATTAGTACCTGCTTTTTATCAAAATAAATAGCCCTCTCAAGTCAATGGCATCTTGCATAAACACTTTATTTTTGTGTGTGCACAGTATGAGCATGTGTTTTTACTTCATTAGTTAGATTATCTAGGAAGTAAGCCACTGGTTGTTGAAAATGTGGTAAAAACAGCTTTTAAGTTGTTCAAATCCAAAATATAGAGGTGTATTATCATAGATGTAGGTCTTGGCTGTGCAGTGAATGTATTGGCCAAGCCCCCCATGTTTAACATTTTTCATAAAATGGGCTCTTTCTTGTTTTGTCAACAGCGGCAGACAGAATTAGAAGTAAAAACACATGTTTACTCTATTAAAGTGAATTACTTTAACAATTCATGTAGATACTTATTGTATGCATATTCTTAAAACATGTCAAAAACACGTAAAACGTGTTTTTTTTGGTGAACTCAATCAGATGTCACCACCGTCAGGTTTTCTGACAAAAAAAACTCCAAATGCACCTCAGTGGTGGCTAGAGTATCATTTTGGATCACAATTATTACTAACATGCCTAGTAATGTTTCATTAACCAGCACAATTTAGTAAAATATGGAACAACATGATGGGCAGAACAAAATCTGACGGTGGTGACATCTGACGGTGTGAGACAAAAAAAACACTCTTTTAAATATTATGCATTGTTTGATCACATTAGCCATTTAATTTTCGCTCTGTTTCTTGGGTGCTTCATACCTTTTCTGAAAAAAAAAATATTTATTAACATTAATGTAATACAATACTATTAAAACCCCCGACGGTGTTGACAGTTTATGGTTGGGACAGTACCAGTGTCCAAACAAATTAACAAATTGAGGACAAAATAATAAACTTACAGGAGCTTCAGTGATGGTGAAGTAGACAGTAGAGCTAAAGGTTTGAAAAGGGGTCCTCAGTAATGAAAATTACCTTGTGCATACCTGATTTTATTGTCTTTTAGAAAAAATCTGACGGTGGTGACCAATATGCTGGACACATTTTGAGCAATCAGTAAATAATAGTAAATATTCTTTTACATCCACTATGTGCTCATCTGTAGAACCACTTTAATATGGTCTTCCACATCATGGTGATATTGTTCAATTCTGTTAGTGATTTTTGTATTTTAAGTCAATTGAAATGATGATGCCAGTCCTTGGGACAGGCGTTTTTACAGGGTGTGGACAGGTTTATAGCCATGAAAAGTAATAAAATTACACTTAAATATTTCAAACAACTGTGTATTCGTGTGACAGACCCCTTGGCCATCACCTGGGTTCATTTTGTTTGTGAAAATTTAGTTGATTTTCAACAGAATTAATATTTTACTGCAGGGACATGTTTTTGCCAAACTTTCAAGAATCAGTGATGGCTCTAACATGCCCAAAATCTTAAATAAAAATATCTAAAATCTCAGGGGCCTGAATGTTGCGTCATGCAGCTCCAGGCACCAGGGTCAATGTTGCGCAACGGAACATCCAGCATCAATGGGTTAATGGAGGACAGGGGGAAAACAGAATCAGTGTACCGTATGGTATCGACATGAATATGTGTATCAAAACATTGTCTACTGCCATCTGTAGGACGCAATGCGCTATGGCGGTACAGTGTTTCCCACAGAAATTTTGGAAACTATGGGGGCAGCCGGGATTTTTTTTCTCCCCGGGGGGGGTGTCTTTTCACGCGGGCCTTTTTTTTTGGGGGGGGGAGGTTGTATTCACGCAGTGTAAATGCAAAATGGCAAAACAATGAGTAGCCTACAGAATGACATTGGCGCATGGAGAAACTATAGGCCTAGGCCTACATTTCAGCCATTTATATTTTGAGAAATAAGGCTACATAACATTTTACCCATGATATTAGTAGTACATTGTCATTTATATATATTTTTTAAAAAAAAAATGCAGTACAGTGAATAATTTCTGTTTACAACACAGTTTCATTCGTCCCTCCAGTAGGGGTCTATGTAATGAAAAAAATAATAAAGCAAAATAGGAGCAGAGATAAGAATTTAAGAGTACTGTGAAATTGTTAATGCATAGACAAAAAGGGTCTAAGAGGGTAGGCTATGCCTTTTCCCCACACACACATAGGCGTACACATTCTACATGAGGTGTGCTGGTCACAGGGTCAGTTTTTCAAAATTCCTCCCATTAAAAGGGCTGAACAAAATATTACACATGTATGTTTATATTCACATTCATTACACATTCATTTCTATATGCAGCCCGATGTCTCCTCTGCCGTGTCAATGAAGGCCTGTCACCTAACTCATTACAACTGTAAAACAAAGCCTGGGGAGTGTTAGTAAACTCATCCCAACTGTCCCTTCTCTGAAGGTTTTTTTTATTGCTCCCAAACCCAAGTTAACTACAACAACTGGACTAGGCTTTTGATCCCTGTCTTTCAAGCACTTGTGGTTTTCTCTATAGGATGTATTTACTCCAGGAGGAAACTGCGAAGGTAATCGTAATTCAAATCGTTTTTAAGAAAAACGGAAATCGTAAAAAAAAAAAGTAAAAAAAAAAAAAAAAAAAAAATTTTTTTTTTTTTTTTTTACATTTTCGGAAACTATGGCGGCCAAAATTAAACCATGGCGGGCCGCCATAGTTTCCTCAATGTATGGGAAACACTGCGGTAGAGCGGTATGGACAAAATCTATACCTTGGTGGAAAAAATACCGCGCACGATAGTATACCGTCCATACCGCGCACCCCTAGTCTATGGTATCGACACGAGTATATGTATCGAAGAAGTGTTGGGCTAATAGCAGTAGCAGTATCTTTGGATATCTACAAACAACCATTTTAAAAATGTACGCTTTATTAACTCCGCCAAGGAGGTTATGCTTTTGGTTGCGTTGGTTTGTCTGTCAGCAGGATAACGCAAAAAGTTATGAACGGATTTGGATGAAACTTTGTGGAGTTGTTGGGAATGACAAAAGGAACAAGCAGATTTGGTGTAGATCTGGAACCAGGATTTTTTTTTTTTTTTTCCACCATTGCGGGATAGGGTGAATTTTGATATTCCAGTTTCTAACTCCATAAGAAGAAGGCAGAAAGACTTGGAAAAAAATAGGGTGTAACATTGTCAAATGTTCTATCAAACGGCTTCCTTGGCACTCTCTGAGTGCATTTCTAGTTACATATAAAACTGGTCTCATAATAACTTCAGTGAAAGTGAACAGTCACTCTACCTGTACTGGTTCAGCTTTAATGTCTGCAGATGAGGTGGTGATCTGTTCTGGGGCAGAGTCAGTTTCATCTACAGGACAAATCAAAAACAGATCAACAACAATTAAAAGCACAAACGGGCTTGTTTGGCAGAACACAAACACAACATCGAAGGGGAACAAAAGAAGATGAACTCATATCTTAGCAGTGATGTACCCGAACGCGTTCAATGAACTAAAGTTCATGAATGAGTTCATATTTTGAGCGAACGTGAACTGAACGTACACTATTTACAATATGATGAATGAACTATGAACGCATTCATTCTGGAGCCCATGAACGACACGTTCATTAGTTCTTCATTCCGTTCATTCCGTAGTTACCAGATTTCATTAATATTCCTGCAGAAACCGCGACTAAACACAGTGTCAGAGAGTCTAATATTATGTCTCACCCATTCTCTCTGACAGCGTCAGACACCATTCTCTCCGACAGTCTTTCATCTCGTGCAAAGAGGGGGGACCAAGCAAACAGCAGGCATAGCTCTACTTAAAATCAGAGCGGTCAGCAACCAGCCAGCAGTGTGCGACTTTCCTGACTTCCCGGTGACTTTTTAGATTAATGCCTCTACCGACCATCTTCTGGTCGTTTGGAATAAGTGTGGAGTGCTCTCGCTTCACTATTTAAGTTAAAATGCGCCGCGCGCAGCACCAACAACAAGAGAAAGCTGCCTGCTGGCATGTTGCAGGATGGCAAATTTTGCGCATGAGACAGAGAGCAACAGTGCAGGAAAACGTTACAGAATCCACGCACCCGCTTTAAGTCCAGTCCATACAGTAACCTAAATAATGGCTATCTGTGAAGCATTTATATGGGCTTTTTCAATGATTGTTTTTATTTTGAAAGCGTCAGCACGCTTGTTGCTGCTTCCGGTGACTGCTGACAGAGAAAAAGAAAGTCTAGAAAAGTAGGCAAAACAAAACAGACATAACCTACAGAAGGACGTCAACTTCTGAATGGACATTTTCGGTAGGCTACACAGTTCTACAGTCCTCCTTGCGCAACTCTCGAGCAGCATGTGGCTCGCCTTTGCAGCTCGCAAGGTAAGCTTAAGTCTATTGTACGGTCAGCATGAAAAGGGTACTGTTATGCTGGCCGTCTATCAGCTGTCAATAACGCCACGCGGGCTTACTAAAGAACCTGATTAAAAAGCGGACTGCGAGATATTACATTCCTCACGCAACGTTTTGGTTTCTACATGGTGCTGCGCATGCATAGTAGGCTGCATCAACATCGTAGGCTATGATTTCGCGACATTGGCAACCTCGTCAGCATTTAAGATAGTGTTAGTCATGTCAACGTCATTGTTTTGAAAGATGTAATTGCCGTCAATGCCAACAGACAGTCAATTAGTTTCTAGTCGCTGAAACACCTTAAATAATAGTGACAGATAAGAGAGGAGGTGGGAGTCTTTGACCGTGAGAGAAGGCGGGACATATCTCACAGACGCACGCCTGCCTGTTGTCTGTTTTTTTAAGTGACAAGTTTTTTCTTCTTCTTGTAGGCCCATGTAGACCATCCTAATTTGAGTTTCTAATTTCTAATATATCAGTTTCAGTAGCCTGCAATCTTAAATAGTCCTAGTGTAATATTGTATGCAATATTTTTTTTCATTAGTAGGCCTACATTGGATAGGCATATAGCCTACTACAGTCAATCCGGAAAGTATTCACAGCGCTTCACTTTTTTCACATTTTATTATCTTACAGCCTTATTCCAAATGCTAAAAATGAATCTCTGTTGTCAAAATCCTACACAAATTATTCCATTATGACCATGTGAAAAACAAGTTGTCTTGGCAGTTTTGAAAATGTATGAAAATAAAAAACAAAGAAATATTTTTACAAAGATATTTACCAAAGTATTCACAGCCTTTGCTCAATACTTTGTAGAACCACCGTTGGCAGTAACTACATTCATTTTTTCATTTCGAAATGAAAAGGGATTAAAAGGGAGGTCATCGGTGTGTGTTTCAACCTTTCAGTACATTGAAATTGTATACTTTGAGTCTCCACCTGGCCAAAATAGATGGGTGTGAGTTTTGAATGAAATCCTATGGAGAGTATCATGATCTGCTTCTGTAGTCACAGTGCATGTTGACATGCATGCTTCTTTAGGTGTAATTCAGATTTCCAATGTTGACGGCATCCATACATCGCCAAACCATATCAGTCCCACAACCATGCTTGACTAGCCAGATGATGCACTTTTTGTATAAAACTTACTTGTTTACCACCACACATGCTTGAAGCCATCTAAAGCAAATTTTATATCTTGGTCTCAAGAGAGATTAACAGACCAAGGATATGGATCACTGGAACCATGTCGCGTGGTCTGATGAGACCAAGATAAACAAATTTGCTTTAGATGGTGTTAAGCATGTGTGGTGGTAAACAAGTGAATTTTATCAAAAAAAAGTGCATCATCTGGCTAGTCAAGCATGGTTGTGGGCAGGGGCACCGCCAGGAATTTTGGGCCCTATGAAAGATTATAATTTTGGGCCTACCCAAAATGCAACATGCACTGTGACTACAGAAGCAGATCAAGATACTCTCCATAGGATTTCATTCAAAACTCACACCCATCTATTTTAGCCAGGTGCAGACTCAAAATGTACAATTTCAATGTACTGAAAGGTTGAAACACACACCGGTGACCTCCCTTTTAATCCCTTTTCATTTTGAAATGAAAAAATGAATGTAGTTGCTGCCAAAGGTGGTTCTACAAAGTATTAAGCAGTGTTAATTTCGTCAACCATGACTATGACTAAAATATTTCGTCAAAGCCTTTTTGATTTTCGCCATTTAGACTAAGACTAAATTGGGAAGGTAATGACTAAAATATGACTAAAACTAAAATTGATTTTCGTCATTGTGACTAAGACTAAGACTAATTTTTAAAAAACGGACTAAATTAACACTGGTGTTAAATACAATAGAGAGCAAGAGAAGCAGTGTGTGAAGAAGTTTCATTCTGCACAGTGTGATACATGTTAAAAAGAGAAGCAGTGTGTGGAGAAGTTAAGCTTATATTATGTACAGTGTTGACTAGAATGACTAAAATGACTAAAAATGTACTAAGACTAAAATTGATTTTCGTCATTTAGACAAAGACTAAGACTAAATTGGGAAGGCAATGCAGATCAAGATACTCTCCATAGGATTTCATTCAAAACTCACACCCATCTATTTTAGCCAGGTGCAGACTCAAAATGTACAATTTCAATGTACTGAAAGGTTGAAACACACACCGGTGACCTACCTTTTAATCCCTTTTCATTTCGAAATGAAAAAATGAATGTAGTTGCTGCCAAAGGTGGTTCTACAAAGTATTAAGCAACGGCTGTGAATACTTTTGTAAATATGATTTCCTTGTCTTTTATTTTTATAAACTTTCAAAACTGTCAAGACAACTTGTTTTTCACATCGTCATAATGGAATAATTTGTGTAGGATTTTGACAACAGAGATTTATTTGTAACATTTGGAATAAGGCTGTAAGATAATAAAACGTGAAAAAAGTGAAGCGCTGTGAATACTTTCCGGATTGACTGTATATAATTTAGACTGATAGGTTGGCAAATAGCCATTGAGTTAATGCGATTAAAGATTTTCATGTTTGCCCACCCCTAATGGAAACATATCTGTCCTTCCACACCAACCGGGAGAAGTCCAAGTTTCATTTGAACGAAGGCCTCTGGTGTATCCACCACCATGGGGCTCTGAGTATGACGCTACTCAGGGCATCTGCACATTTTTGCTCACCCAATTTAATGCTTTTTAATACCATTTTTAATGGGGCACCCAAGTCACGCCCTCTACTTCCTGGTTCATGGGGCAGAGGGAGTCAAAAAATGATTACTGGGCTTGAAAATTAGGTTATTTCTGGATTTGTAGTACATAGGTGGAGGTCAAAGGTTTGGATTGGTATAAAAAAAAAACACTCATTTTCAAGCCCAGTAATTATTTTTTGACTCCCCCTGCACCATGAACCAGGAAGTAGAGGGCGTGACTTAGGTGCCCCATACCTCCAACAAGAAAATGAATACCACTACACGGGGGATGTGCATGTGCACGTTACATGGTATAATTGTTATTACATTACTATAATGCAATGCAATACATATACAGGGTATACAATAAAAGTATTATTATGACTATTGTGCTAGTAGTGAAGCCTAATGTGAACACATGTAAGCAGCACCAAGGAAGAACTGATCTGGAAGCCTATGGAGACCAGGCTTGCCGAATTGCATACAAGCAGGAATTAAGTTAATGGGCGGGGGGCTAATGTTTCTCCCTCAGCCTCGCAAATGCTGAGAAAATATGAAAAAAGAGAAATGGTGCATAAAGTGAAACATGGTACAGATACAGCTCTTATGAGGAGCTGCATGCATGCTGCAGGTGTTTGAGGGCTTTTATCATTGATTTAATCATGAAGTTAAACATGTATTGCTCTACGAATAGCGAATATGTCACCATCTCTCATTGAACTCCATTGATTTTCATTGTTTTGCTTTCCATGATTACAATGACCCTAAACATACACCTAAGGCCAAAGTCGATTTTCTGGAGAGGTGAGAGTGATTCAGTGATTAAGTATGACACCCAATCTGCGTATTTGAAGTGTTTTGAAGTGACTTATCTGCTCATTTTCACATTATGTTCGATAGGCGACAAAACTTTTGTCTTGTCAAAATCTGCCCTGTCTGTGTTCATTAAAGGGTCAATCTTTCTTTGGTGCATGAAATTTATTTTTGTACATACATTTTCATTTCATATGAGTGACTTCTGAAGCCAAGTGATTAATTGAAAGTCAGGTTATTAACCGTTATTCCAAACAGATGGATAGGAGACAACTCTTTTGGAAGCGAGTGTATAGCAATGCCGTTTTCTCTGCCCCCTGGATGATACCGCCAGTACTGTGCATGTTGGTCAACTGCTTTTATAGCAAGTATGTGCAGTCTGTTGCTCGCGGTTACGCGTGTAATTTACAGCTTACAGCAAGCGTACCAAGGGCCTAACACAGCCACAACCCCAGTGATGATCCAACAATCACACGTCAGATCTGATCTTGGCAAACTGTTCAGCAAGAAGATGTGCAGTGGTAGACACAGTGTGTGTGTGTGTGTGTGGTGTGTGTCATACCAGATTGAGTACACTGGTATCCATCAGCAACAGCTGCGTCATCTTCTTCCTCTTTAATGCAGATGTCTACATTCTGCAGCAGACCGTCCTCTTTCTGCAAAACATGGGAAATATTACATTGTTGTTGTGTGTGTGTGTGTGATAGGCCTATTCTAATTGGCAGGGCTGGAAAGTAACTAATTACTTTTACTCAAGTATTGTACTTGAGTAGCTTTTATGAATACGTTGTACTTTTTAAGTAGTTTTTTAAATTAATACTTTTACTTGTACTTGAGTACATTTTGACCCAAGTACTTCACTCAATTACACTGGAACCTGGTCTGAGTACTGAGTAAAAAAAATGACTGAGAGACAAAATGCCATGCACAATAATGCCACAATCTGCAGGAAATGAAAGATTGTGCAGGATGGCACACAGCATTTCCACTAGCCTATTTTTCTATCTTGTATCAATGTATTGATGATGGCTGGTGCCAAGCAAGAGATAGAGGTTATGGAGGACGATATTCAAGAAAAATAAACATGACATTCTCAAGAGGAAAGCTAATTAAAAGTAACTAAGTAACTTTTACTCAAATTACATTTTAAGTGAAGTACTTTTTACTTTTACTTGAGTAGATTTTTAGATAGGTACTTTTACTTGTACTTGAGTAGAATTTAGGCAATGTAAAGATACTTTTACTTGAGTACACATTTTCTGTACTCTTTCCACCTCTGCTAATTGGCTGCAAGGACTTGTAGAATGGGCTATCAAAGACGTGACTACAATTGCGGTGTTAATTCTTTATTCTTTCTCAGGGAGACAGCCGACTTCCAGTCACACGACAAGGGGTGGGCTAATAATTCATCTCCACTCACCTCGTACTCCATTGGTGTGTAGGCCTACTTTAAGAATGAGTCTTGGGCTGGGACTTCAAGACATCGACAGGGCGCTAAGAAAACATGGTTATGATTGAATACCTTGGAAATTAGACAACCTGAAATGGCATTAGCACAGTATCTGGCGCGACGGTATTAACTGTTCAGAACCATTGAAAGCAAATTTACTCTCAATGTTCGGAACACATTTAGCCCGCTATCTCAGCAGAACGTGGACAGTGACCACCAGATCACAGGCGGCGGATTTCACCCACCTTTCATCCGAGTATGTTGCAGCTGGGACTGAAGACACGAAGCTGCAAGGAAAGGGGGATATCAAAATGGTAAACTATCATGAAAATCAGTATAACGTGGGGAAACACAATGTACCGTTTGTAATTGTTTTACCTCCTAGGGCCGTGTGTTACGGGACTTGCTTGTGAAGTTCCCTTTGTCTGCGAGTTTGCTTCTTCTACGAATGAATCCACAAACGCTGCTCCGGGATAAGTTTTCCCAGTGTTTAGCGCCTCCTGCTGGAAACTCCAAGGACCGCTCCACTCCAAGTGAATAATAATACCGGTAATAATGCAACAACAATAATGCAACAATATAGTCAGCCTGCCAAGACCCTAACATAAATGTTTGATGGCATTTTCTGTTAAAAGTTGGCAACCATGCCAGAAGTTATCAGCATGGGCTAAGGTTTCAGAATCACCAGGGGGTGTTCACTCACGGAACTAGCTACTAGCCACAACTGGCTAACCCTAACCACGGGACAGTGCAAAATGAATGGGTGTCAATGGAGTTTTCTACCATTATAATTTTTGTGATTTTTTTATAATTTTTTGTCCTGAAATATTAATATTAAGTTCGAAGTTAGAAATAATAAGACCCCATTTGAGTAGCGTTTCGATTATTTTGCGCCACTAGATTATTATATACTGGGTCACAAAGATCAATTTTTATGGGGCCAAACCCATAAACATTAGCACGATGCTAGCGAGTACAGGTTGAAATCAAAAATACTGGATAAGAGAAAGATAACGCAAACCACGGCCACTCAATGCAAAAGCGTGGGCTCAAGTTGGGTCTCCTAAGGGGGCGTTGTCCCCTCCTTCTTCTTCTATTTTTGAGGTGTTTGCTCAAGACGTGTGCTACCGCCATCTACAGCGCTAAGGGGGCTTGATTTATTCTCAACCTCAGGACTCCGAAGGTCTCCTAACCGAAGGTCTCCTAAGGGGGCGTTCACCCGACATAAAGTGGATACCCAGGGATTAAAGCAAAAAAAGTCATCTGACTGAACTTTTTTACCGGTTAGGTACCCGATCGAGTATCACTCCGTAACCCTACGAAAACCAATGTAGCCAGGCTTTGCCCTCATAACGAAACATACACTGGTTTTATGCAAGGAATGGTGCCAGAGCCAGCACTAGGCATAGGCAGACAGGGCAGACGCCCAGAGCAGAATAGACCTATGTCTTGAGGGCGCCAGTAATACCAAAAAGTGCCACAAAATCAGAACTTCAACCAACATAAAACTTAACACTTCACATTAACAATGAATATTCATTATACACTCAGTAGGCCTATATACACTCTCAGTATGAATGTACCTGTAGGTACTAGATCAGATGTGCTCAATCAGAAGTAGACCTACAATGCTATGTTTACAGATGCCAATTTCTAAATACAAGAAAAAGGAAAGAGGGAAAGGGGGCAGGCCTAGGCCACCAGATTGACTGGAACTGGTCGAGAATGGAGGGATAATGGATATATCAGACTGCAAACATTGAACTGCAATTTGGGGCATGTTTTGGTTATTTCCTGTTATTTCTACCCATTGTTTATGAATTGTTCACAACATTATGCAGAATGGATTCACAATGAGTGTTGCTTCAAAATGGTCTAGCTGATATCACAGAATTATTGACTTGGAATTGCAATGCGTTGATACAGTGATCCCATTATGTTTTTTTGTAGTAGTAGTAGTAGTAGTAGGCTATATTTTGTCTTTCCCATCAGAACGGGCAAACACTGTTCTGGTGAAAGCACTGATGCGCATTGCTTGCAGTATTTCTGACATTTAAAAAAGAATGCACTGGTCATAGCAATCAGAGGGAGAAAACTAGTTGTTGGTTATTTTGTATGTTTTTCACTATTCATCCTGTTACAGATAACATGACGTTGACGTTTACAAACGGTGCGGTAGTCTACCTCTTGTGTTCTACCGTTTTGAAAACCTATGGCTACCGGTACTTTTTTGCTTCTCGATGTGCGGTGACAGACACACGCTTACCATTGATTTAAAAAACGTCCCCGATTCCTACACGCACCCGTGTTCTCTTCTACAAGCTGACACGACACAAGCAGACACGACACAGTCACAGACATACGTCTATCGAAAGTAACACGCTTTCCCAAGCTTGTAGTGTAACTTTCCACTCGAATCAAGGCAAATCACCCACCTATCAGTCTTGTGTGCGCAAATAACTCAACTCAAACGAAGCGTATAGTCCGAGAAGATGGGCACAGACGTTGAGCCACTCAAAAACAAGCACACACACAACTGTTGCTGCACACTATTCCAGTTAGCAAAAATAGCATCACACAGTAGCCTACAACAAGCCTTGAAAGTGAAACAAACACCGAAACGTTAGGTTATGGCTATAACCCTCGGTTCTTTGATAACAGAGTGAGGTGTTTCACTATGGGATACGCTTCGGGCGTGACCATCTACGGAAGCTCCAATGACAATACGTCTGTCGAAGACAGACAGGTCGACGCGGTCGGGCTCCGCCCCTCAGGGTGTATACCCCGGCGACCTCCTGTGATCCATCATTCTTAACGGTTTCTTCCCTGCCTGGTGCAAGGAGGGAAAGATAGGTGAAACACCTCACTCTGTTATCAAAGAACCGAGGGTTATAGCCATAACCTAACGTTCTTTTTCTAACTTCGCTCGGTGTTTCACTATGGGAGATATAGCCCACTCCCGTATTGCACACTAGACGTAGTCCAAGGTACTCTAGCTGAGGTGCTGTGACATCTAGACCACTGCAGAGGAGCCTACCCCCAGTACTGCGTGAGCTAAAGATGGGCCGGATACATCTAATCTGTAAAAGCGAGCGAACGTGTTCCCCGAGGCCCAGTTCGCCGCATTACACAGTTCTCCTATTGACACACCCCTGAACAGGGCCCAGGAAGTGGCCATGCCTCTGGTTGAATGGGCTCTCATGCCCTCTGGCGGTAGAGAGCCCTTACTCTGATAAGCCGCTGATATGGCTTCAAGGATCCAATGAGACAACCTCTGGCGAGACAGAGGTAGTCCCCTGTGGTGAGTGGCCCATGCAACAAACAGCTGATCATGTCTCCTAAACTCAGCTGTTCTCTGTATGTAAATCCTGAGGGCTCTGACAGGGCAGAGGCAGTTGAGCACCTGACTCTCCTCCGAGATGAATGGAGGAGGGTGAAAAGCCTCCAACTCTACCGTCTGACACCTGTATGCTGAGTCCATTACCTTAGGCACAAACCCTGGATTGGGGCGAAGGCGAACCTTCTTAAAATCAGTACCGAATTGTAAACATGAGGGCTTCACTGAGAAGGCCTGTAGTTCACTCACACGTTTTGCTGTGGTCAAGGCTACGAGCAGAGCAGTCTTGATCGAGAGGAACTTCAAACTCACGTGCTCTAGTGGTTCAAAGGGATGGGCACTCAGAGCACTCAGCACCAGAGCTAAGTCCCAAAGAGGGACTAGCGGTCTAGAGATGGGGCGCTTGCGTCTCGCACCTCTCATAAAGCGGCACACCAGGGGATGTTGTCCTGCTGTCTTATCTCCAAAGCCCACGTGGCAGGCTGAGATTGCAGCTAAGTACACCTTTATTGTGGAAAAGGCCTTTCCCTTATCTAAAAGGTCTTGTAGGAAGTTTAGCAGCTGTACTACTGAGCACTGAAAGGATATTATCTCTTTCTGTGAGCACCAGGCCTCGAACACACGCCACTTACAGCTATATAGGTTCTGTGTGGAGGAAGCTCTAGCCCCCTGGATCGTCTCGATGACTGCTGGGGGCAGGCCTACTGCATCTAAATTCCACCTCTCACGGGCCAGGCCCATAGAGCCAACCTCTCTGGGTGTGGGTGGTAGATCTCTCCTCTCGCCTGAGAGACTAAGTCTCTCCGTATGGGGAGGGGCCACGGGGGGCTCTCCAACATCTGTACTATCTCTGCTACCCAGTGTTTGGATGGCCAATACGGGGCTATCAAGATTAGTGACAGGCGCTGTGCCCTGACTCTGGCTAGAGTGGGGAATATCATGCTGACTGGTGGAAATGCGTACAGCTTGGCGTTTGGCCACTGGTGAGCTAGTGCATCCACACCCAGTGGTGCATTTTCGTCTGCTAGGGAGAAGTAGAGAGGGCATTGTGCGTTTTCTCTCGAGGCGAAGAGATCTACGGTTGCCTGCCCGAACCTCTGCCACACCTGTGTTATTACTTGTGGGTGGAGGGTCCAATCCCCGTATAAGGGGTTCCCCCTGGACAGGAGATCTGCACCCCTGTTCAGTACCCCTGGCACATGTGTTGCTCGTACCGACAGGAACTGAGCCCCGCACCAGAGCAACAGTTCCTTCGCCAACTTGTGTAGTTTTAGGGATCGAGTGCCGCCCTGGCGGTTGATGTAAGCTACCAGTTGTCTACTTGAGTTGTCTGACTTCACTAACACATGATTGTTTCTCAATATGTCCTGGAAGTGTTTCAGTGCCCAGAACACTGCAAGCAACTCTAGATAATTTATGTGTTCTGACTTCAGTCTGTCTGGCCAGACACCATTCACTGTTTTGCCCCCGAGTGTAGCGCCCCATCCCTGTAGGGACGCGTCTGTCGTTAGCATCATTCTCGATGCCACCCCCCCTAAAGGCACCCCAGTGATCAGCACCGCTGGGTCCCTCCAGTAGCGTAGGGCTATCATGCATGTCGTGTTCACTCTGACTCTGCGGTTTAGGTGACGACGGGAACAAAGGCGTAGTGCGCTCACCCAGCGTTGGAAATCTCTCATCATGAGAAGACCCCACCTCACCACTGATATGGCCGATGCCATCAAACCCAGTAGGCTTAGACACTGTCTGAACGACACTGCTCTCTGAGGCTGGAATAGGTCCAGACCCTGTGTGAAGGATGTTACTCTTGCATCGGACAGCCTCACACGATACGAGAGGGAGTCTATGTGTAGTCCCAGATAGTTCGTGAACTGCGCGGGCTCTAGCTGACTCTTTTCTCGGTTTATCTTGAACCCTAGATTCTGTAGGTGTGACAGTGTTGTCGCGGAATCTAGAAGGGCCTGCTCCCTCGAGTGGGAACATAGGAGGAAATCGTCGAGATAAGACAGTATTCTGATCCCGGTGTATCTTAGGGGAGCCAGAGCTGCCTCCACACACTTGCTGAAGCAGCGAGGCGCTAACGCTAACCCGAAGGGCAGAGTTATGAATTCGTAGGCTATGCCCTGGAACGCAAACCTCAGGAACTTCCTGTGCGCCGGGAATACCTCTATGTGATAAAATGCGTCTGCCGCATCTATCGTAACAAACCAATCGTTGGGGCGAATGGATTGACACAGCACCTTGTGTGTTAGCATTCTCAACGTGTATTTGCGAAGGTACCTAGCCTGAGTATCATCCTCCGTAGTGACCGCGCTAGCTCAATACTTTCGCTTGCTGACCACGGAGTCTGACCCTGCAGCCACCCCTGGCAGTTGGAATTCAGATATTCGTTCAGTATATGAACAGCCAATAGGCTCGCTGATAGTCTAAGCCCCTCCCCAAGCCCTCTTACATATTCAACTGAAATACAACAACTTGATGATGGCGATGTGATGTCTGTAATCAGGGCATTTGATAGTGCTTGGTGTAAACTGGGACATTGCCGTCCGCCAAGACCTTTGAAGGGTTTTCGGCACTGACACTGCGCAGCTCTTGGGCAGTCACACTGGGCGTTTCTCTTCTGTTCACTTTAATGGTTTTAGTTGACAGTTAGTATCTTCATAACAAGGTTGGAACAAGCGCAGCCCCATTTCAGTGTTACTTTTTTTTGCTGTCACACTCGACGCATATACACAGACACAAACTGGGAAGGAGAGAGGGTGGGGGCTGCTCCGTGGGCTGTGCATTTGGCGCATATTAAACAACGCAACTAGTAGTTTCCCAATAAAATTTGAATCATAATGCCGTGGAGCCAATACTATAATATCATATAATATTGTCCTTAAGTCTGAGCGATGCATTGATTATTTGTTTAGGGTACGTTTTCTGCCAGCTAAATGCAAGGGGGAAGGGGGCTATATTAGCAAACAAGACGATTGCACAGTTAGCCTGCTAATTTTAAATATGATCACCTGGAGCTAATAGCCTTCACATGGCTTAATCCATCCCTGTTATCAGTCCGCTTGAGGTTTTTGCTTCGGGAAAGTGAAAAAATGAGGTCCTAATTAATCTTCAGATGGTGTCGGACCCTGACGGTGCCATAGGCACACGTTGTATGTCTCCCTGAAATCATAGGTTTTGACGGACCTCGACAAGTTCTACACTCCTTAGTTACCGTTGCTGAGCTCAGATTGGTTGGCGGCCGTTTGTGGGAGGGGTTTTGCGAAAGGCTAATTCCCTCATTAAGTGAGATAATTTCCAACTGCCGGGGGTGGCTGCAGGGTCAGACTCCGTGGTCAGCAAGCGAAAGTATTGAGCTAGCGCGGTCACTACGGAGGATGATACTCAGGCTAGAAGGTACCTGTTCAGTATACGTAGGTCCAAGATGGGACGAAGCGCGTTGCTGCCTCTCTTTGGGATGAGGAAATATCGGGAGTAGAAGCCTTGTTTGCTCTCTGCCTCCGGTAATCTTCTGATCGCTCGTTTCTGTAAAAGAGACTCTATCTCTTCGTTTAAAACTCGAGCAGAATCCCCGTTGGCTATCGACATTAGTATTCCACTGAACCTCGGTGGTTTCTTGTCGAATTGTAGCCTGTAGCCCCGCGTAACAGTAGCTAAAACCCATGGGTGAGTCGTAACTGACAGCCACTGGCTCTTCTGTGTTGTGAAGGAGCCCAGTGTGTCGCTGGTTGATGACGTGGCTGGCTCTACATGTGCGCGTGGTGATGACGTCATGCACATACTGGAGCCTGGGCTCACTGCTACTGGTATGTTGTCTCCCCCTAGCGGGGTTATGAGGGGGAGGCACCCATTTTTTTGTATTTGTTTCTTTTTTGCCACTGTGGACACCGAGTGTCTCTTTTGAGGTGGATTTTTTGTTTTGGGGGGAACATTCGCCCTTGGCCCTGGGTGCGAAGTCTTAACATTTATTTTTGTAAATGGAACATTCGCCCTTGGCCCTTGGCCTGGGTGCGAAGTTGGAACATTTATTGTACATGGAACATGTGCGTGGTGACACTGTGCTTGTTGACACTGAACCAAGGGGGGGAACGGGGGGGTCCCCTGAGACATGTCTTCCATTCTCCTCCTCTTCGAACCAGGGGGAGAGGTGGGAGAGAGTGGGCCCTCGTCGTCAGGGCTTCTGGCCCTTGTTCTGGGCCGGCTGATGGCGGTTCCTCGATGCCGCGGCGGCGAAGGAGGGTTTAGGCCACTGGCCAGGGTTAGGGCTCCTGCCCCTGCTCTGGCTTCCTTGAGCCTTGGGTGGGGGACGCTGGCCTCTGCCCATCTGAGCTCTGCCCATCTGTAGGCCGGCTGGGGTGGCTGGGGGCGGGGAGTTGGCTTTCTCGGGAGGCACAGGCTGAACGCTTCGTCCTCCTGCTTTCGCTGGGAGGACGCCTCCCTCATCTTCGTCAGGGCTGGGCCGAAGAGTCCCTTGGTGGGGTCGTATGGCGCGTCCATGACCTCCGCTTTCTGGGTGTCACCTAGGCCTGATAGGTTCAGCCACAGTGCTCTCTCTCCGGTGATAGCGAGGCCCATGGTCCGGCCGCTCGCTTGGACAGCTCCCCTGGCGGTGCGGAGAAGGAGGTCGTTGACGACGCAGATCTCGTCCCACAGCTTGAGATCTGGGCTGTCTACATCAATTTGCCGCCCCATGTCTTCGAGTAGGTTGCCTTGGTAGGCTGCCAGCAAGGTCACGGCGTTTAGGGAAGACACAGAGCGGCCCGCACACTTGTACATCCTCTGAAGGATGGATGACGTGAGGCGGTCTGCTTTGGCGGGCAGGGCAACGGTGGCGGTGGCGGGCATCGAACGCCTGTTTGGATGCAGGTGGAAAGCCAGAGACGTCTCCACTGGTGGGGGGGCGCCGAGGCCTAGGTTGGCCATGTTGTCGACCTCCAGTGTCGTGTAGCCTCTGGAGGGCAACTTGGACCGGAACGGGCTGTCCCAGTGCTTCCTGACCTCCTTCATGCAGTCAGGTACTGCAGGGAGCAGCTGCCTGGTGTGCGCAGTCTGGGGGGGGAGACGACGGCCGTCGTAGAGGTCCCTCTCCTGTCCCACGGCGTCCTGGGCGGCGGGCCACTGCAGGGACAGGCTGGCGGCTGCCCTCTTGCAGACCTCAAAGAAGTTAGTGTCCCCAGGTCCAGTGCGGTCGCTGGAGCTGGGGGGTCTGGAGTGTAGGAGGAGGGTTTGGTCACCCTCCTCGTCGATGTCGCCCGTTAGGTACAGGTCGTCGCACTCCATAGCGCCCTGGTCCTCCTATGTTCCCTGAAAACGGGGGTAGTCGACGCTGGGCTCGTCTTCAAGTGGATACTCGCTCTCCACTTCATCGGCCCAGAAAGGTCTCGGGCTGACTCCCTGGTTGGGACCCCTGTTGTTGCCGGTGGCCACGTTCAGGAGTTTCTGAGGCATCTCTGCGCAGTGGGGGCATACTTGGGGGTTGGATACCGCCAGCAGCGCATGCTCCACGCCGGTGCAGAAGACACACATGATGTGACGATCTCTGCCGGAGATGGAGGATCCACACTTGGCCGGGCATGGCTGTTGGTTCGGCCCCTTCCCATCTGACCCCTTGGTGGGGGAAGAGGTAGTTGACATATTCCTGAGAAAATATCAGAGGAGAAAATGTTAGTGGAACCACTCGTCGCGACACGTGCGTGGTTCTAGCTAACACCTGCTAGCAGATTAGCCAACACGTGCTGCTAACTGCACTTGCTTGCTAGCACCCTTCCCGCCCGGCGGGGTGAGGTCCGGTAAGCAAGTCTAATTAAATTTAAAAATACAAGCAAGTTAAGGCGACTCACTGTATTAAACGGTTTGGTTCACCATACAAACTTCCCGCCGGCTGGTGGCCGGTGGGGAGTAAGCTGAAACAAGTTAATGCTGCAGCTAGGTTAGCTAGGTGGGCGAGTGGCCGACCACGCTACCCTGGTCAAGTTCGTCACGACACGGAACTTTAGCGGAATTTGAAAGTAAGCAGGGTGAACTGCCAACTCTCTGTGCACTTTTAGGCGAAGGCACACAATATAGCACTATCGGGCCGAATTCGCGTTCGGTGACGGGGTCCTTGGCGGTCCGTCGGCGAACGGTTAAGCGAGAACAGCCTTACCTAGTGCTGGTTTGTTTGGGAGCTCCGCTCTTCTTAGTCAGGAAGAAAGCGAGAATGATGGATCACAGGAGGTCGCCGGGGTATACACCCTGAGGGGCGGAGCCCGACCGCGTCGACCTGTCTGTCTTCGACAAACGTATTGTCATTGGAGCTTCCGTAGATGGTCACGCCCGAAGCGTATCCCATAGTGAAACACCGGGCGAAGTTAGAAAAAGAACGGCATTTATTGACCATGAGTCCACCCATCAGAACACTGCTTCCCAGAACAAAACATAAAATATTGGCTCTGCCAGGGATAGCCTCCGTGACCCCTGTAAAATGCAACCCATTTTTAACTTATTTCTTAAATATATATCGACAACAACAAAGTTAATATGCTATGATTACAGGTGAGACTGTAAATTGTCAGAAAGACAACTAGAGCTAGTTCTACACGTAGCCAGTCAAACGCGCTAAACTTTGAGGATGAAACGCATGGTATTACGCATGGTATATCCTAGCTAGCTGCCGATGATAGCCGTCCCATTGGGGCTATGAATAATGTTAGTAAAAGTCACAATGCTTAAAAGGAAAACCCTTCATGAAAAGGACATCATGCGCAGTCGAAGTAAACTGTTCTTTTTTTTCCTAACTATCCACCACGGCAGGTGCAATGATAATGGAAACATACGTGTCCTACCTTCTTCCAGCTATGCATTCCATGCATATGCATTATTATTATATCCCCGAAACGCGGAGCGTCGGGGATGTAATGGTTTTGCGTCCGCCGCGTCCGCCGCGTCCGCCGCCGCCGCGTAAGGTCTTTCGTGTTAACGCGATAACTTTTGAACGGATGTTTGGATTTGTCCCAGATTTTTTGGGTGAATGGTCTAGGGCCGGTTCATGAACTGATTCGAGTTTGGAGGACAACACTTTCAAGATGGCTGAATTCAAGATGGCCGAATTTTTGTTTGGTCCATAACTTCTGACCGGGTGGATGGATTTGTCCCAGATTTGGTGTGTGAATGCTCTAGGGTAGGTTCATGAACTGCTTCGAGTTGGGAGGTCAACACTTTCAAGATGGCTGAATTCAAGATGGCCGAATTTTTGTTTGGTCCATAACTTCTGACCGGGTGGATGGATTTGTCCCAGATTTGGTGTGTGAATGCTCTAGGGTAGGTTCATGAACTGCTTCGAGTTGGGAGGTCAACACTTTCAAGATGGCTGAATTCAAGATGGCCGAATTTTTGTTTGGCCCATAACTTCTGACCGGGTGGATGGATTTGTCCCAGATTTGGTGTGTGAATGCTCTAGGGTAGGTTCATGAACTGATTCGAGTTTGGAGGTCAACACTTTCAAGATGGCTGAATTCAAGATGGCCGAATTATTGTTTGGCCCATAACTACTGACCGGGTGGATGGATTTGTCCCAGATTTTGTGTGTGAATGCTCTAGGGTAGGTTCATGAACTGATTCGAGTTTGGAAGACAGCACTTTCAAAATGGCGGAATTTTCATTTGGCCCATAACTTCTGACTGGGTGGATTGATTTGCATGTTAACACCTTATTTTAATGGTTCACCATTTCAGTGAATCTACCATATTAGGTACAGTGTAATAACCAATGTAACAATATTTAATACCATGTAATACTAGTGTAATACCAGTGTAACAATATGCAATATCAGGTACAGTGTAATAACGAGTGTAACAGTATGCAATACCATGTAATATAGTGTAATACCAGTGTAACAATATGCAATACCATGTAATACCACTTACGCACAAACACATGATGTAAGTAAAAAAATTACATTGTATTAAATATTGTTACACTGGTTATTACACTGTACCTAATATGGTATATCCACTGAACCATTAAAACAGTATTACCATTTGCCCCATTTTTTGCTTCATTTTCACAATAGTCGTTTGGTTTTAAGCCTATGCACGTCATGTCACGTCTGTATGTATCATATACGTTTACGAAATGGTGGACGGGAGTGGTAGGAATGATGGGGGACTGGAAGCGTCGCGTTTCGGGGATATACCTTAAGCAGTCGAAGGCGACTGCACAGGCAGTCTAGTTAGCCCATATTGGAATATCAGTCCAACTCGTTTAATGATGGTCATTGCACTTTAAAGACATAGTATTACACTTATTTTCTTTTCTGCCATCAGCAACAATGTTGGCTATTTGTTTTTTTAATCTCTCGCGCTGCGCCGCAACTGATTTGTTGACCGCTCGTGTAGGCCTACTTTTTTTTGGAACACGGAAGACGATGGCTCAAAACTACTGAGTGAATCTGTTGTATGACACCACCGGTGGTGGCGTATATAACTAAATCCGAACACCAAACACACCTTTCCTCCCCTTCTCATGACCAGGAGTGCTCTCGAGTTGAGTTCAGTTGGAAAGTAAAAATTGTAAATTAATTGACATGAATTATAAGGACGGAAATCCGTCCAAACGAAAATCCAGTTGACGGAAATCCGTCATAGCGACGGAAAACTTTAATCCCTGGGATACCGGAAAAGAAACAAAATGACGCTTCTTCTTAGATCCAATTTCTTTGTTGAAATCTTCTAACCTGCTGTAAAACTACACACCTGAACGATTTGTCAAGACAGCCTATTGTTAAACAACAGTCATAATGCTTACCAGGAATGTTTTGTTGATAATATTTGTGACTGGAAATGGCAGTAGCAATATATTTAGCATTCCCCTTTCCACTTAATACATTTTCCCACATGAAGGACTGGCCTACGCTGGTTACTGCAGTATGCATGCAAAGCTAACTGGCTACAATGGGAACCAATGAGACTGAGCCTTCTCCCTGTGTTCTAATTTCTCTGGAATCACCTGGTTACCAACATGGAACTTGACCTTTAAGGTCAAATATGAAGGTCAAAAGGTCAACCACGGTCAAATGACAGTGTTATTTAGTTAAAAAATGTTAAAATGATGTTAAAAGTGGGCAGCCATGCCAGAAGTCATCAGCATGAACTAAAGATTCAGAATCAACTTGTTGCCAACACGGAACTTGACCTTTAGGGTCAAATGTGAAGGTCAAAAGGTCAAAAGGTCAAAAACAATGTATTTTCTGGTTAGTCTATTTTGGGAACTGAATATTCATGGAATTCTTTTTTCAAATGTCAGCAACCATGTTAGATGTTATCAGCATGGACTAAGGTTTCAGAATCACCTGGTTGCCAACATGGAACTTGACTTTCAAGGTCAAATTTGAATGTCAAAAACAATGCATTTTCTAGTTTGCCTTTGGGGGGGGGGTCTTCATATCCATAGAATTCTTTTTTAAAAGTTGACAATCATGCTAGAAGTTATCAGCATGGACAAAGAAAATGGAATATTGTACAAGAACGACCACTAGCTGGTGTGGCCAGGAGTGGCACTGCAGCTATGTTATCGCAGCCAAGTAAATAATGAATGGGTGCCAATGGGGCTGTACGCTTCTCATAGAACTATCTGCCCGTGTGATTTTTTCCCTGGAAACAATGAAGTCGCGTTCGATAGATATGAGTAAGTGAAAGCATTTGCCAACATGTTTGCATCTTGTCAAGTGTTAGATTCGTGAAAATGATCCTTATTTCAACTATAGCAATGACATAACACGTGACAATCGACTTTACGGCACTACGCCATTTGTTTTGTAGTTTGTCTGACTTCAGATGTCGATGTGTTTAAAAAGTTATGTTAGGATTGTTGCGGACACCTGTTATTTATTGCATTTAAGGTGGTGGAAAAGCGGCATGTGTACATGGGGTAAAGGAAATGACTGCGCTCACCCTTAACTCATTGGCTGCCAGCCATTTTCATAAAAGAGTACCTCGGAGTGCCAGCCATTTTTCAGCATTTTGGGTGTTTTTTGGAGGCTCACAGAAAATTGAGTTCTGTGTCTATGTCAACACCATACCTATCAAAACACAGATTAGACGCTCATCTGTCATCAGAAAAAAACGGTGTCTCTCTACCCCTTTCCGTTCTTTCATAATCATCTGTTGAAATTAAGTGGAATTCGCCAAAATGCTGCTTTCCAGCCAAAAAGCTGAGAAAACGGCATTTGAAGTAGAACTATAACTGCAAACGTTTTTGCCCGTAATGGCATCGTCCTAACAACTCCAAACCTATCAGCTGCTATTACACAGTCTTCTGTCATCTGTAGCCTGAACAAAAAGATCATTTGTATGACCTTTTCAACCTAATATACTGAAATATAACGGGGGACTCGAAAACAAGGGTGTTTTGGTTTAGTTGCTGGCGCGCAGCATGGATCATGACAGCAGTTGCCCCCAACTCCGGTAACTCCCTACCTCTCCCTCTCCCTCTCTCTCTCCCCTCGTTGGAGAACGAATCACAGCTGGTTTATTTCCTCCAGAAATAGTACCGTGTTGTGTCTTGTGGTTGTGGGGAGGGAGGCAGGTAGGCAGGCAGCACCGCTTAGCGTAGCTTACTGCAGCTTCTTTGGCAGAGCGGACAATTTGCAGATTGATGATTACTGTCATCATGGTTCTGCTATAGTGATCTTGTCATATATTGTTTAATGAATTTTCTTTTGATAAAGTACTGATCACACATCCAACATTTCACAAGCCGATTGGAGTGGTGAATGCTAGCTGGTCTGAGGCTAAGTGCAATGCTTTCTAATGTGAGCTGAATGCATCTGACCAGACACAAAGGCTACTCTGTTCCAAGAATCTGCAACCCCCCTGTCTTTTTTGATGATACAGTAAGCTGATCATACTATACAGATCCATAAAAATAACTGTGGATTGAGTAAAAAATAGTTGACTTACCAAGGCTCCTTTATTTAGGCTTAGTTGTAAGTTGTTAGCGATTTCGTGCTAGCTAGCTAGCGTAGCAAACTTTATACCCAAGTTACCTCAGTTGGGACCAAGGAGGTCATTGTTGGGACACATCACCACTAGTCCCCTGTTAGATGATATTTTGTAAGCAACATCCTGATGTTGTGTAGGCTGATCACATTATCCAAAATGAAAGGTTGTCACACAGATCATCTCATGGTGTATTTTGGGCAAGTTAGCTACAATGCCTTCTAGCTAGATAGCAACAGGGGATTGTATTTTGGTCATGAGAGGAAGGTTTTTTTTTGGTCAGGGTCTGACACTAAAATCAGTAGCCTACCTGTGTTAAAATCAGAGGGCAAGAAAGTAGACTACTGTCACAGGTGCTTTACTTTCAAAAATGATTTTGCTATGCTACTTTTGAGATTATATTATAATAGTAAAAAAGGGGTGTTTTTGTCTTGACATTTCATCTTGCTCTGAGCTAAAGCCCTGCCTTGACTGTTCCTAAGGACACTTCTGCCACCTACAGGAACAGTTAGAAAATGCCTAGAGGCTTGAAATTCATACAGACGATAGGTCAGACCGTCCTCGAGGCCTGGCTGTAAAAAAACGCAATTGTCGGCGAACGACGTCGAAGGTAGGGGGCGTCACTATTTGAAATGACGTCATTCGACGGCCAAGGCAGCCAATGAGTTAAGAATTTGGGCACCTTCAATTAACATGTTGGACGGCGGTGGGGGGTTTTGAGGTGTGTGACCGTAGATGTCTCTGCTAGGATCAGTCAGAGTACGTCTCTCGTCAGCTCTGGTCATGAATAGTCGCAGAGATTCGTCAGCCAGCAGGTATTAGCCGAATGCTAGCGTGTTGCAGGACAAAACTAACACGTCTTTGGGAGAACAAAGCCATGCCAGGAACCTTTAACTTCACTTCTAATACAACTTCCATGATAAGGTACAGCATGTGCACACATCTTTACAAACCAGAGAACAGAACCGTCACAAATCCCTGCTGAGCCATTTAGCCCAATAGGCTCCCATTCATCTTTTACTTGGCTGCGTTCGCCAACGGGGCTATAATGGGAGCCAATGAGAGATGGCTTTCTCATAGCTTAGAGAATCTCTGGCATGGACAAAAGTTTCATGGTCCATGGTTGCCAGCATAGAACTTGACCTTTTAAGGTCAAATTTGAAGGTCAAAAGGTCAACAGAGGTAAAAATAAATAAATAAATGTTTTCGGTTTTTGTGAAGTGCTTTCATAAAATACATGTTGTTTGCATGATGTATTAAATAATTAGTACCTGGAGGAGATAATTCTTATTATTTAAATCTATCAAAAGCTGCATTTGGGGTTTTCTGACAGTAGACTGTGGAAGTGGTCGCGAGAGTCACCCTTCACCTACTAATGACTCAAATAAGTATCAGATGACTCTGAACAGTGATTAATGAACCTTTTAATCCTACTTAAAGGGGCACTGTGCAGGAAATGGTCAAAAAAGGTACTGCAACTATGCTGCTTATTGAAATTGGGCTGCCTATTGCCAAATTTGATCTTTACATGAAAGTTTACTAAGTATTAAACAAATATTTTCTAGTATGGTCCAAGTACAGTCATTTTTGCAGCTAAAAATGGCTATTTTTGGAAATTCAAAATGGCGGACCATGGAGAAGATCCCCCTTTTCATGTATGAAAAGTGCAATTTTTCCAGTCATAATGAAAACTTAGAATTTGATGGTGGTGGTAAGTATTCATGAAAAAGGTAACATTAGTGAATGGGCAGCATGAATTCTGGAAATAAACAACAAAACATCTCACACAGTGTCCCTTTAAGATAAAACATACGGTAAAAATAATAATAAAATAAAAACAATTAAATAAACATACAAAAAAATAAAAAATACGAATTTGAGCTAGGGGAAAGCATCTGAGAACAGCTTTGTCTTGAGTCTAGATTTAAAGCTATCAATAGTGTAATGTAATAACGTAATACTAACATCCACCATTTGCTGGTGATGAAGAAAGTTGATTTCACTGATAATAATAATAATAATAATAATAATAATAATAATAATAATAATAATAATAATAATAATAATAATAATAATAAGATTGCATTTCCTCACACAAAATGCTGGAGTATGCTTGCCCGTCTTGCATTCGCTGCCCTTCATGCATGCCTTGCCTTTCATGCATGAATTGCCCTTCATGCATATGCTGCCCCTCATGCATACAAAACATACAGTTAACCATCTAGACATGAACTTCCTGTTTAGTATGTATCATATTAGCAAAAACACATTTTCACTAACTGTAGAGACCCCCCGGGGGTCGTATTGCACCAAATTCGGTATGTGCCCTCTGGGTGTCCTGGAGATCATGTATGAGACATTTCGTTAAGATCTCTCAAGGCGTTGCTGAGATATGAGCTAACTTCCTGTTTGGACGGTGTGTTCGTCTTTGTTGTCAAATTTGATTGGCTGCTGTGCACCGATGCTTTCGGCTATTGCTCTAGAATTTTCAACATAGATGCAGAATAGTCCAATGGTGGTCTGATAAAAATTGTAGGACAAGCAGACAACAATTGTGGGCGGAGCATCATTTTTATTGATTTTTGAATATGTCAAAATGGCAGGAAATTCATGGTTGTAAATATGACATCATAGTATGCGTTGGATTCGGCTTGACCCAAGGATTTCAGCGATACGAAGCGTTTGCTGAATTGAGGTAAATACGGGCTAATATGTGGAAAAACTAATATGTGGAAAAACTTTTTTGCTTATTGTAGCGCCCCCTAGTGGCGCAATGACACGAAAATTCTTATGTTCCCTCTGGGGATAGTCTTTATGATGTATATAAAGTTGGGTTCTGATACAAGTAGCCGTTGCCGAGATATGAGCTCACTTCCTGTTTGGCGTCTTCGCCGCCAAATTTGATTGGCTTCTGTTTGAAGACGGTTTAATCAATCATTCCAGGACTTTTTTGGGTAGATGTATCTCAGTCCGAAGATGCCCTCCTAGAATTTCCGTGACGATCGGTCAAAATTTGTGGGCGGGGCGTCATTTTTATTGATTTTCACAAAATTCAAAATGGTGGAAAAACTTTCCAGGCGGAAAATGACGTCATATAGTGCAATGGATTCGGCTTGGCCCAAGGATTCCAGGGATACCAAGTTTTTGAAATTCCGACCAACGGTTCAAAAGTTAAAGCATGTTAATATTTGTAACTTTGACCTGCTGGTGGCGCTGCAGAGTTTGAGGTAGCCCTGTGAAAAATACAAATCCAAAGCGGATCACCGAGCCGCACGTTTCGGTCTTTGAACGGATTATCTATCGGATTTTCTATCTTGAGCGGTTCTTCAAAACGAATGGATCGTAGAAATAGATGAAAATTAATAATAAGCCGGAAACGGGGGAATAACAATAGTTTGCTTGCCGCATGGCGATTGTAGTGGAGCGCTGCTCCTTTAAGGGAAAGTCTGACGCTGCGGCACACGTCACCACGCCGCTCGTAGAGGCTTATGGGAAGTCTCTTCATAAGCCTCTACGAGCGGCGTGGTGACGTGTGCCGCAGCGTCAGACTTTCCCTTAAAGGAGCAGCGCTCCACTACACAAGCATACTAATAAGTCGGAAACGGGTACAATAACAATAGCATACTAATAATAAGCCGGAAACGGGGGAATAACAATAGTATGCTTGCCATGCGGCAAGCATACTAATAACACTAAGTACAGGAAAAAAGTATTGGAAAAAATCACAAAAATACTGTAGGCCTACATCATTATGAAAACATACAATAGAATTATTAGAGGTGAAGTGAAATTAATTAGTATAGTCTCTGCAACATAAAAAGACCACCATAACCTTTGTTACCATAGCAATGCCTACCAGGGCCGCAGGTTAAAAAAAAAAAAAAAAAAAGTTTTTCTCCCAGTCCTTTTCAGTCCAGACATTGACCTGAAACACTTTTCATAATATCAACCATCAGACCTCAAACCTCACACACAGTTAGTGAATTCACTTTGCCAGAATGTCATCTGTATTTATTTACTCTCTCAAAATTACATTTCAGCATATTCTAGCTCTGCAATAAGGACACAAATTACTAAAGAGGGTATGATCAGTTAGAACCTGAGAGTGAAAAATGTCTGTGCAGAAGCATATACATAGTGTAGAAGCGCATGGCTCCAACTAAACTGTATACATACGCCACTTCTTCTGATGTACTCACCTGTCCTCCATTTTGTTTTGTGTCAAGAGGTGTTGCAGAGCCCCTGGCCATTACCACCACAGATGCCGTTGGACCCCCTGGGTGAACTACTATGAGGAGTACTTCAACTGGTATGTGCCCTAAGTGAACTACTATGAAGAGTATAGTACTTCAACTGGTATGTGGCCTAAGTGAACTACTATGAGGAGTATAGTACTTCAACTGGTATGTGGCCTAAGTGAACTACTATGAGGAGTACTTCAACTGATAAGTGCCCTAAGTGAACTACTAGGAGTATAGTACTTCAACTGGTATGTGCCCTAAGTGAACTAGTGAGGAGTATAATAGTACTTCAACTGGTATATGACCTGGTACGCGAGGTAACTGGAAAACAATGTTTCTGAAAGGGGCGTTTGTGTCTCGACTCATGATACTGTGTTCTCTGTCCTTTGCATGTCATGTCTTACTTTATTTCTAATTTACTGCGTTTCTCTACTGTTGGGAGTTTTAGTCTGCAATATTCCTCATTCCGTCTCAATGTTTTTCATACCATGGGCGTCAACCTGAAAAAGAATGTTGAAAAGAAGTTTTTGCCTAAACTAATGGCTCTGAACATAAACACAGATTGTCTGCTTACATCTTTACTCTTTATGAACAATTTACCGGTACAAGAGAGAATCTACACATGGAAAAATGTATTTTAAAGAAATGTGAAAATATATAACTTTTTGGCATTGTAATTCCAATAATAGATTTGAACATGAAGGGTTTCAGTACCACGGACAGCAGCATGTGTCCCCTGAACATTCACCAGGTACGGGGTACAGTACAGTACACGTTGGAGGTGGTCAATAACAACAGGGAACAACATTATCAACACTGAGTAACATTATCAACTTTGAATCAAAGAAAAGAAACCGCCTGCCTGCCTGTATTGTTGTGCTCAGAGACACGCACATATACATTGTACTGTAGGTACAAGGGGGGTGTGCTGTTTAATTCAATATCTGTTGGAGGACAGACAAAGACATTGGGGGAGTCTAGTCTATGTTTAGCCACGTTTATCACCCACCCACCACCTCTTGATCTGGCTTCCCTTGTCAGCCGTGTGTGTGTGTTATAGCTATGAGAAGGTTCTAGACCTGGAGCATCTTAGAAACACCCAATACTCTCCACCAGAGGGAGTCCTAGACAGGGCAGAATGCAAGTGGACGTCTACTCTATGTTTAGTGTGTGTGTGTGTGTGTGTGTGTGTGTGTCTACTATAGGCCAGATCAGTGCCATATACACGTAGTCTATGTGTACTGTACATGTACGGTATGCATCTGTTTGCATGTGTGTGTGTGTACTGTATCGGTGTGTGTGTGTGTACTGTATCTGTGTGTGTGTGTGTGAGTGTGTAAAGTGTGTCTGTGCATGTGTGGGTGTTGTGTGGTCCAGATCAGTGGCATGCACACTAGGGTTGTCACCTGCCCCATTGCTCCCTGATTGTCACGGTTGTTAATGGTTTATCCAGGGTGAAAAATAAGAGCTTTCTTGGACTTTTTCTAGGTCAAGATTTCATGTTCAACGCGTAATATTACGATTGGGAATGTGCTGTGTCTACCAGCTGTTTTTGTTCACAAAAGAGCGATTAGTAGACTACAAGTAATACACAATAAATTGAAACAGAGCTTCGTAATGTTTTCTATTGTGATTGATAACTTTTTGCCCGGTGTTGGTGTGTGCAGGCGGACTGTGAATATGAAACCCATCTATAGATTGAAAGAAAAACAATGCAGGATGTGAAAATTGCTACAAAATTAGAAACAAGACTCCAAGAACAGGAACGAAGGGAGCTATTGCTATTGTTCACATCAATGGGCTTTCTCTCTAGTGTACTTAAGATGGTGCCGTTGGAGTGAGTTTGGTAGAAGAAGCTCTTCCTACGCTGTTTGCACTGATGGGGTTTCTGTCATGTACTGTATGTGCAGTGGTAGGGTTTCACTCATGTATAAGCAGTGGTAGGATTTCTCTCATGTGTGTGTAAGCTGGTGTCGTCTAAGTCCTTCTGGGTGCTGAAAACTCCTCTCACACTGTTAGCATTGATGGGTCCTCTCTCCTGTGTGAATGAGCTGGTGTTGTTTGAGATGTGTTGCACGCAGAAACCTTTTCCCACACTGTCCAAATTGATGGGGTTTCTGACCGGTGTGAATGAGCTGGTGTTGTCTGAGAGTTGTTGCATGCAGAAACCTTTTCCCGCACTGTCCTCATTCATGGGCTTTCAGTCCAGTGTGAATGAGCTGGTGTTTTCTGAGATGCCCTGATTCTGTAAAACATTTACCACACTGGCCACAACTGTATGGCCTCTCTCCAGAGTGAATACGCTGGTGTACTCTGAGGCTCCCTGCCTGTGTAAACCTTTTCCCACACTGTCCACATTGATGGGCTTTCTGTCCAGTGTGAGTGAGCTGGTGTTGTTTGAGATTACCCATCTGTGTAAAACATTTACCACACTGTTCACAGATGTATGGCCTCTCTCCTGTGTGAGTGAGCTGGTGTGCTTTGAGGTCCCCAGCTTGAGTAAACCTTTTCCCGCACTGTCCACATTGATGGGGTTTCTGTCCGTTGTGTGCAAGTTGGTGTCGTTTAAATGATTTTGGGTGCCGAAAATGCCTCTTACACTGTTTGCATTGATGGGGTTTCTCTTTTGTATGTGTAAGCTGTGGCTTCCCTTGATTGGTTTGCTTGTGTGCTTTTAGAGTTTTCAGGTTACTGAAGCTCTTGTCAACACCAGAACAGAGATGCTTCTCCAATGTGGTCTCTGGGAGGGCAGCTGACAAAACAGGTTGGGATTCTCCTCCTGTTCCTGCACCAAAAACACAACACTATTGGAAATCTTCATATTAGGTATCCCTGCACAGATATATACATACATCCCCTGATTAAAAACTGTACATAAATGATATTAAGATTTTACTCAAGATTCAAACTACAGATGCTTAAATAAAAGGTAATTATGGCTGTATCAATGTGGACATTGCTATCAAAAAAGAATCAAGAAACCTTCCAGGATGTTTCTGTGAGTGAATGAGTGAGTGAGTGAGTTCTTACCAGTTTTTGAGTTTTCTCCATCTGTGTTATTCTTGCGGTCTTGTGTTTTTTGCTGACCTTGTGTTGCACAGCAATCGACCACTTGCACGGATAACCTCCTGCGCTTGACCAAGGACGGTGAATCTGGAGGGAACTGGCTCATTGCAGAACTGACGACTTGAGACAGGTCTGAGCTGACGCCTGGAGCCACGTCTGAGCTGACGACTGGAGCCACGTCTGAGCTGACGACTGGAGCCACGTCTGAGCTGACGACTGGAGCCAGGTCTGAGCTGACGACTGGAGCCACGTCTGAGCTGACTACTGGAGCCACGTCTGAGCTGACGACTGGAGCCAGGTCTGATTTTTCCTCTTCTTCCTAAAGCCCGGCAATGGACGCAGGAGGACAGGACACAGGAGCTGGTCATTTTCAAACAGTTTCAGTAACTGATGTTTTAATAATCTCCTTGTAATCTCAGATCATTTCATTTGCACTATGCCTTTTGTCTTTAATGGAGGACAGAGGAAAATAGAATCAGTGTACCGTATGGTATCAACATGAGTATGTGTATCGAAGAAGTGTTGGGCTAATAGCAGTATCTTTGGATCTAAAAACAACCATTTGTTCAAAAATGTACGCTAAATTATAAAACTGGTCTCATAATAACTTCAGTAAAAAAGAAGAGTCACTCTACCTGTACTGATTCAGCTTTAATGTCTGCAGATGAGGAGGTGATCTGTTCTGGGGCAGAGTCAGTTTCATCTACAGGACAAATCAAAAACAGATTAACAACAATTAAAAGCACAAATGCTCTTGTTTGGCAGAACAGTTCAGTTACGTGCACAGGATTGTATCAAATGTCTATTGGTCAGCCAACATTTGTTTTCCAACTAGCAAAATCAAAGGAGAACAAAAGAAGATGAACTCATATCTCAGTTTCTATTGAACCCAGACCAGGGGCCTCATGTACGAAGCTCACTTACGGACAAAAAAGTTACTTAAGTTGTTTTCCACGGCCACGGTCAGATGTACTAAAACAGACTAGACGTGGAAAACTGCGGATCTCCACGCGAATTTCAAGGCTGCTGTGGAAGTTTCCGTAAGCGTGGAAGTTGCCGTAAGTGGTGCATTGCGTCTTTTTGGCGGCACACAGGGGCATGCAGCACAACTACATGTGTTGTACGCGGTCCGAAATATTGCAGATATGCAGCCAGTTAAACGTGGATTTTAATGTTGAGGCGAGTGATTAAAAAAAAAAAAGATGAAGAAAACCACCTCAACCATATTATTGTTGAGGCAACTAGACTGCCTGTGCAGTCGCCTTCGACTGCTTAAGGTATATCCCCGAAACGCGACGCTTCCAGTCCCCCATCATTCCTACCACTCCCGTCCACCATTTCGTAAACGTATATGATACATACAGACGTGACATGACGTGCATAGGCTTAAAACCAAACGACTATTGTGAAAATGAAGCAAAAAATGGGGCAAATGGTAATACTGTTTTAATGGTTCAGTGGATATACCACATTAGGTACAGTGTAATAACCAGTGTAACAACATTTAATACAATGTAATTTTTTTACTTAGCCTACATCATGTGTTTGTGCTCAAGTGGTATTACATGGTATTGCATATTGTTACACTGGTATTACACTATATTATTACATGGTATTGCATACTGTTACACTCGTTATTACACTGTACCTGATATTGCTTATTGTTACACTGGTATTACACTAGTATTACATGGTATTAAATATTGTTACATTGGTTATTACACTGTACCTAATATGGTAGATTCACTGAAATGGTGAACCATTAAAATAAGGTGTTACCGGGCAAATCAATCCACCCAGTCAGAAGTTATGGGCCAAATGAAAATTCCACCATTTTGAAAGTGTTGTCTTCCAAACTCGAATCAGTTCATGAACCTACCCTAGAGCATTCACACACCAAATCTGGGACAAATCCATCCACCCGGTCAGAAGTTATGGACCAAACAAAAATTCGGCCATCTTGAATTCAGCCATCTTGAAAGTGTTGACCTCCCAACTCGAAGCAGTTCATGAACCTACCCTAGAGCATTCAAACACCAAATCTGGGACAAATCCATCCACCCGGTCAGAAGTTATGGACCAAACAAAAATTCGGCCATCTTGAATTCAGCCATCTTGAAAGTGTTGACCTCCCAACTCGAAGCAGTTCATGAACCTACCCTAGAGCATTCAAACACCAAATCTGGGACAAATCCATCCACCCGGTCAGAAGTTATGGACCAAACAAAAATTCGGCCATCTTGAATTCAGCCATCTTGAAAGTGTTGACCTCCAAATTCGAATCAGTTCATGAACCTGCCCTAGAGCATTCACCCAAAAAATCTGGGACAAATCCAAACATCCGTTCAAAAGTTATCGCGTTAACACGAAAGACCTTACGCGGCGGCGGACGCGGCGGACGCGGCGGACGCGGCGGTGGCGCACGCAAAACCATTACATCCCCGACGCTCCGCGTTTCGGGGATATAATTAAGCGTCTCATGAAACTATCCTGGAATTGAAACGAAATTGGATGCCCATCAACAGAATTATTTGGCAACTATTAAACATTGAATACCGTAAATCCTCCATTATTGGCCGGGGCCTGTATTTACTCAAGTGCATCTTGGACCAGGCCATAATTGGAAGGAGGCCAGAATTAGAGACAGGCCAATATTCCTATTTAAGCAAAACAGACTACCAGTGGAATGAATAAAACCATGTGTCTACCGTATTTTGAACCAGTAAAATACTTGGTTCATTTATTGAAAAAGTAGGCTACAGTTACCATACCAGTTACGGTATTTTGCGAATGACTAGGAGACCATCGTCGGTCCATTTTTTTACTCACGAGGCGTGTCCCTTCCTCCCTTCCTCCTGTTTGTCTTTAATCCCATTCTCGCCTTGAGTTTATGGACACGAGATGCGGCAACAACATTGACATTGACGGTCGTATTCCAATATCTGCGGCTGTTTCACTCCCTATTTTACCCCCAGACTTCGCAAGGCAAACTGTTTCTTGCTGCAGCCAAATGTCGGGGAAATATAGCCCACAATTTCTGTCTCCGGTCCGTGGCCTGAAGCAATCTCTATGTGTGAAGCGCACGTTACTGAAATATGAAGGTTAAGCGAAGTAGCCATATTATTGTCTAATACTGTAGCGTGCCTATTTTTCCTCCACTGGCAACGCATAGTAAAAGTTTAACCGCCAAATGCATTTATGACGAGGGCTCTCACAACTTTGCAACCAAGGCAAAATCTCTTTCTGTATGGTCGCGCTCCCTCTGCCTCTGGCTGTATTCTGGGCTCGTGTTGTTGCTATAGGTTACCCACGCGTCTGCAGGAAAGCTAGAGAGAAGCTGCGAAGCGGTCGCTCAGCTGATATTAACACACTGCTCACATGTAATAACTAGTCTTTGGCGTGTGCACCCACGTTTGTTTTATAGTAGCAAATGAGTCCTTTTTCGGAGTGAGGAACAATGTCTAATGTTAACCAGCTAAATGATTACAGTTGTGGATTTTGAGAACAACGTGAGATATCCGGTAAACGGAAAACAAATCATTGATTCTATTTTTAGACCCGGCCTGTACAAGAGACCGGCCCCAATTTACCTCTGCCGACCGCGAGACCGGCCAATATTAGAATCCCGGCCAGTAATGGAATACAGGCCACAATTAGAGGATTTACGGTAGCCTATTTTCTGGATCTGCTATGCGTCTTCTCGCGTTTGTTGGGAACGTCCTCACCGCAGTGCTTGTCTTTTTCTTTTAATAAGGCTACTGTAAAATTAGTCGATCAATTGACAGGTGCATTTTATAGGCTAACTGAGGTGGCTGCAAGTTATTCATACATGTGGCGTAGCCTATATGTACATGTGTCATATTTCAGAGTTATAACCAACATAAATGTTTATTTCTCGGAAGCCTTGTCGACTGCCTCATCGCAATGTGTTTTGATTTAATACCTTTTAAATATCCATTGTTGGGAAACCTGCATTGTACTGCAGTATAACCTGACAGTTTTTTCTGCGGTCCTCACATTAAGTATTACCAATGCCTGATTTTATACACGCCAAAGTAATTTTGTTAGGCTTTTGCGTGCAGCCTTTTTCCTTTTAAATTGAGTACCTCCGAAACAGCGCCTTCACCTCGCATCATGATTTCCCGCGTTCCCCTTTTCGCGTTCCCTTTCCAGTTCTTTCAACCAATGAATGCACATGAATGGGTCTGTTCATACCAATTAGAATATTCATATAGAATATTTAAGGGAGGAAGCAAGGTGGAGACTTGGGCCCGCTTGTGCTCGTGCATGTGCGCAAGATTTCACGGCGAAAACTGGTTACGCACTTATTGATACATCCGGATATTTTTGTCCGCAAGTAACTTTCAAGATTTTCGCGCCCGCACTTTCTTGGTAGGAAATCCACATACTTCTTTGTACATGAGGCCCCAGACCTCTGGAGTATCCACCACCATGGGCTCTGACTACGACACTAAGGCCACTACGACACTGGTCCTTCCACACCAACTGGCAGTAGTCAGGCGTCAGCGGCGCAGGAGCCGGCTCCGCTCCGTGATGCATTTGGAAAACACAACTCGAGCGGATTTTGGGCGGCAGTGGTCGGCGCTGTACCCTTCGAATAAATGGCAGAGTAGCACGCTAGCTTTGGCTGTGGGGGGATTTTGAACTGGACTGGCAGCGCATGTCGACACTGTCTGTGTGAAGGGCTGAGTAGAACACACTGGCCGAAACTAAGCAGAAAGACCTCAATCGTCTCGCTGCCGTTCCGCCACGCTCTAGTGTGGACCTGACCTCAGGTGACATGAGAGTCTAACACAACCTTAGTGATGATCCAAAAATCACATGTCAGATCTGGACTTGGCAAACTGTTCAGCAAGATGTGCAGTGGTAGACAGTGTGTGTGTGTGTGTGTGTGTGTGTGTGTGTGTGTGGTGTGTGTAATACCAGATTGAGTACACTGGTATCCATCAGCAACAGCTGCGTCATCTTCCTCTTTAATGCAGATGTCTACATTCTGCAGTGGACCGTCCTCCTCTTTCTGCAAAACACATGGGAAATATTACAGTGTGTGAGAGAGAGAGAGAGATAGAGATAGAGAGAGAGAGAGAGAGAGAGAGAGAGTGTGAGTGAGTGAGTGAGTGAGTGAGTGAGTGAGTGAGTGAGTGAGTGAGTGAGTGAGTGAGTGAGAGAGAGAGAAACAAAGAGTGTGAGTGAGTGAGTGAGTGAGTGAGTGAGTGAGTGAGTGAGTGAGTGAGAAACAAAGAGAAAGAGAAAGGGAGCGAGAGAGAGAGAGAAAGGAAGCGAGAGAGAGAGAAAGGAAGCGCGCGAGAGAGAGAGAGAGAGAGAGAGAGAGAGAGAGAGAGAGAGAGAGAGAGAGAGAGAGAGAGAGAGAAAGACAGAGAGCGAGAAAGAGAAAGAGAAAGAGAGAAAGTAAAAGAGAGAGAGTGAGAGAGAGAGAGAGAGCAAGTGGGTCTGCATACCACCACATCGGCCTGGCTCTCTCCTTCCTGCAGTCCTTCAGTCACTTCCTGAATCGTCCTGCAGGAAACACAGATCTCAGAGGTCAAAGTTCAAAAGTTATTTGACAGTTGATGTCAGCGTTCAATGGGGTGCCAAAGTCACACCCTTCTACTTACGGATCATGGGTCACAACTCGCAAAAAAATTAAATGGAAGTAAATTGAGCAAATCAAGCTCAACCCTGATTGTGTGTAAGATGTGTCCTGGGTTTCACATATGGCAGCATTGAATTTTAAACATTTGTGTTGGCGCCGGAAGACCAGGGGCCTCATTTATCATCGGGTCGTAGAATGTCTTCTAAATTTTGTCTTACGAGTGAAATTTAGAATGTACGCAAGTACAGAAAAAACGGGATTCATCAAACGTGCGTTGGCTGCTCCTACGCACACCTCTGGATGATAAATCCCACACATAGAGGTAGAAAATAACACTAGAGAGGACACAGCAATTTGCGACAGCACTGGGAAATGGCAGATGGAGCTTCCTAACTTCCGTAGGTAGTGTAGAAACCTTCAGGCAATGCAAGTCAATGGAGAACACGCCCACCCCTGTCAAAAAATTGACTAAAACTGTGTGAATATGAAGTAACACATTAATCAAACACCAGATTTGAAATGGCAGGCTAAATATCTACTAAAATCACATGAGTCGATAAAATTCATTTAAAAATCAAATAATATCTTTTATGAACATAGTTAGCAACACACTTCAACCATTGTCCTTGTATAGTGTGTTGATGGACATTTTCACATGATTAAGCCATTTTTGACAGAGGTGAGCCTCGTTCTCCGTTAATTTCCATTTCTCTGATCTACCTACAGATAATGGCCGCTACAGATTGCCGTAAAAAGGGGGGCGGGGTCCTCTCTAGTGTTATTTTCTACCTCTATGATCCCACACCTTCCATATCACTGTGCACGTGCGCATTTGGGGTAATTTGCATCCCGAAACGCCTCCAAGTAGCCATACATGGCATTAAAATATATTCAAATGACATGTTAATTCGAAGGCGCCACCCTGTTTGGACACACATGAACACACACGGACACATGCGCCAGTCGAAGCGATAAGCCCATACGACTTTGTTGCTGTCGACCAACGTTAACGGAAGCACGTGAGCGAGAACTTGTTGTCACGATGTGGGTGTTATTAAATACAGCGCATTTAAAGTCGGCCACAAATATGAACGAGACGATGAGCTCGCACCAGTTTGCTCTACTAACACACCACGTGTGAGGAGTGGGGGGACAGGCAGTGAGGAGGAGCTGAAGTGGGGACCCTCTAAATGCGCATGCATGCGTTGACACATGTCGATCGCACCTACTGGTGGGAAGTGCGGAGATAGAAACATTTCCGCGGCAGAAGTGGAGGTGCTTTCGGCAGGAGGAGGACAGTGTTTCAAAATAAGTAAAAGAAGGAGACACACATGGACGAAAACACTGTAAAATAGCACACTGTCATACTCCATCGTCATTCAAAGCAAACTGTATTTTGCACGGTCAATATTATTTGCAATTTCATGTTTCTTCCACTCGCACGCATGGTCTGAGGTGTGCGTAGATTTAGGCACATTTCTACGTTTAAGTACATGTTCATAAATCCCACTCTTTGCTCAGGAATGATCGCACACACGCTTTACGCACAGATCTGTGCCTAAGAGCGCTTGATAAATGAGGCCCCAGGTATTTTTGGCAGGCTTGAAGTATTCAGCATGTGTGTGTGTGTGTGTGTGTGTGTGTGTGTGTGTGTGTGTGTGTGTGTGTGTGTGTGTACCTGCAACTACTCTGGTGGCCCTGCAGCTGCAGATTTGTCAGTTCATTCGTCAGGATTGCAATACTCTGCAGAAAATAAGCAAACACACTCAGTCAATGTACATCCATCAAATCATACATAGTGGGTGCATCCCAATATGTGTCCTTGCCTCCTCCACTTGTGCTTGTCTCCTCGTCCCTCCTCCTGGCCCCTCCTCCGTGGAGAAAACGATAAAGTTTGCCAGCTGTCAGCCTCGCCACAACAACTTTTGAGGGACTGTTTTTCATTCACCATCCCAATTGCAAATGAGAAAAACACTTTACAATTGAGCTTTTGCAAGATATTGAAATATAATGCTGTTGTCAGTGATGTCATCATGACGAGAAGCAAGTGGAGGAGACAAGTGGAGGAGGCAAGGTCACATATTGGGATGCACCCAATGACTGCAGGTAAGATGACACAGTTCCTGTGGTGGGTCAAAGTAGCTAGTACGTTGGTCTTTTCTACCAGCCAAACTGAATTTTCATCAGCATTTGGCTGGTTGGCAGCTGTTAATTTAGAGCCCTGCATATATCCACTAATTCCATACATCTTAAAAAATGGGAAAGGAAAATGTTGCAGTTGCTTTGAAGTAAAATGGACCATTTTTAGTGGGCACGGTGGCAGTTATCATATATCATCATATCATTCAGATTCACACACACACCTGTTTGGCTTGTGTTAAGGAGTCGTCTTTCTCCTCCAGTTGTTTCTGTAGTTCATCCACCTGGAGCTTCAGCTGCCGGTTTGACTCCACCTGCTCTGATTGGCTCCTTCCATTCTCACCTGCCCTCTCTTCCAGACGGTGGATTAACATGTGCAGGGTTGTGTTCCTCTGGACCTCATTCTGATTAAAACACACCCACAGAGAGAGAGAGAGAGAGAGAGAGAGAGAGAGAGAGAGAGAGAGAGAGAGAGAGAGAGAGAGAGAGAGAGAGAGAGAGAGAGAGAGAGAGAGAGAGAGAGAGAGAGAGAGAGAGAGAGAGAGAGAGATGCTTGTTACACAGCACAACCAGTAATAAAATGAAAAGTAAAACCTGTATTTTTTGCAAGATGTGTGGATTTACCTTGCCAGTTATTTAGTTTCTGATGACACACAGGGTTTCCTACCTTCAATGCTTCTGTGATGAATTGGCTGGCCTTCTCAAGGTCACTACAGGCTTGTTTGTGACTGGCATCAACATGGTGGAAAATGGCATTTATCTACAAGCAAATGCATATAGGCAGAGATTGGGGTTGGTGGTCACATTTATTCATTTACTTAAATCTAATATTGCAGGAAAACCATTTCTATACCAATCCAATGTTTCATGCGTCAGGTACATTTGTAGGCCTATAGATGAGGCGGAAAAAATTGCACACAGGGCCCCTGGGCAAGACACTTCTAGGGCCCCCTATACAGCTTGCCAAGCCCACAATAAGTCCCCCACCACCAATACGGGAGGGTCTGGGCCCCGGGGCAGGTGCCCTGCTCGGTCTCCCTATAGCTCTGCCCCTGGTCACAGATGATCCCATATAATTCCTCAATTTATAGTTTTGTGGAGCTGGAAGCCAAAATGTGTAAAATTAATACATAAATAAATAAATAAACAAATAAATAAATAAGCACATGACATGAATGATTTGAATAGTTCAGAATGTGGCCAATTCATAAGCCATGAAAATTAATCATTATTGATGGAGTTATGGAAATCAACTTTTTCATGATACTGGTACTCTAATTGGCGGTCAGGACCTGTAATCGGCTGTCAAAGATGTGACTACAATTGCGGTGTTAATTCTGGGGGTTAATTATTCTTTCTCAGGGAGCCAGCTGACTTCCAGTCACACGACAAGGGGTGGGATAATAATTAATCTCCACTCACCTCATACTCCATTGGTGTATACTTTAAAGTAATGCGTCTTGGGCTGGGACTTCAAGACATCGAGTCAGGGCGCTAAAAAATATGGTTATGGTTGAATACCTTGGAATTAGGCTACCTGAACATAGCATTAGCACAGTAGGCCTACATCGTAGCACCAAATTGCCGTTTCCATTTACTGTTCGGAACACATTTAGCCCGCTATCACAGCACAGTGGACCACCAGATCACACACGGCGGATTTCACCCACCTTTCATCCGAGTATGTTGCAGCTGGGACTGAAGACACGAAGCTGCAAAATGGGTTTATCAAAACGGTAGCCTATCATGAAAGTGAGTATAGCCTAACGTGGGGAAACACAATGTACCGTTTGCAATGGTTTTACCTCCTTTCGCAGGGCCGTGTGTTACACAGGACTTGATGTGAAGTTTCCTCCGTCTGCGAGTTTGCTTCTTCTACGAATGGAATCAATCCACAAGCGCTGATCCGGGATAAGTTTTCCCAGTGTTTAGCGCCTCCTGCTGGAAACTCCAAAGACCGCTCCACTCCAAATGAATAATAATCAGGCCTCTAAATTAATACCTGACAACTAGACAAATGTTGGTGATATTTCACTTTGACTAGTAGAATAGATTTGACACATTCGTGAGACTGTATTTGGCCAGTAATGAAAGTGAAAAAGCTAAAGTGATACTAACACTAACATCCACTATTGGCTGGTGATGAAGAAAGTTGATTTCACTGATAATAATAATAATAATAATAATAATAATAATAATAATAATAAAAACATAAAGTACTGGAAAGAAAGATTTGGAAAAAAACCCACAAAAATACTGTAGGCCTACAGCATTATGAAAACATACAATAGAATTATTAGAGGTGAAGCGAAATGAAGTAGTATAGTCTCTGCAACACAAAAAGACAACCATAACCTCCGTTTCCATAGCAATCCTACCAGGGCCGCTGGTAAAAATAGATTCTCTCCCAGTCCTTTTCATTCCAGACATTGACCTGAAAAACGTTTAATAATATCAACCCTCAGACCTCAAACACACTGTAATGAATCCACTGTGTCAGAATTTCATCTCTATTTGTTTACTCTCTCAAAATTACATTTCAGTATATTCTAGCTCTGTAATAAGGAACCAAATTAGTGAAGGGGGCATGTCTGTGCAAAAGCATCTACTGGACTGCATTCCAATATGCAACCTTGTGTCCTCCACTTTGGCTTTTGGCCTCACGTTTTGCTGATTCCCCCGCCTCCGAGAAAACAATTGATTTTCCCACTGTCAGCCTTTCCAAAACAATTTTTGGTTGACTTTTCTTCATTTACCATCCTGTTTGAAAAGGAGAAAATGACTTAATTGTTGAGAATTTGCAAGATATTGAAATATAATGCTGTTGTCAGTGATGTCATTAAGGCATATTACTTCCTGTTACGAGGCCACAAGCACAAGTGGAGTACGCAAGGTTGCATATTGGAACGCAACCCTGTAGTAGGCTTATACTCCCCTCCTTCTGATGTAATCACCTGACACCAGTTTGTGTCAGGAGGTGTTGCAGAGCCACTGGCCATTACCACCACAGCTACCGTTGGACCCCCTGGGTAAACTATGAGGAGTACTTCAACTGGTATGTGGCCTAAGTGGACTACTATGAGGAGTATAGTACTTCAACTGGTATGTGCCCTGGTACGCGAGGTAACAATGTTTCTGAAAGGGGCGTTTGTGTCTCGACTCATGATACTGTGTTCTCTGTCCTTTGCATTTCATGTCTTACTTTATTTCTAATTTACTGCATTTCTCTACTGTTGGGAGTTTTAGTCTGCAATATTCCTCATTCCGTCTCAATGTTTTTCATACCATGGGTGTCAACCTGAAAAAGAATGTTGAAAGGAAGTTTTTGCCTAAACTAATGGCTCTGAACATAAACACAGATTGTCTGCTTACATCTTTACTCTTTATGAACAATTTACCGGTACAAGAGAGAATCTACACATGGAAAAATGTATTTTAAAGAAATGTGAAAATATATAACTTTTTGGCATTGTAATTCCAATAATAGATTTAAAATGAAGGGTTTCAGTGCCACGGACAGCAGCATGTGTCCCCTGAACATTCACCAGGTACGGGGTACAGTACAGTACACGCTGGAGGTGGTCAATAACAACAGGGAACAACATTATCAACACTGTGTAACATGATCAACTTTGAAACAAAGAAAATAAACCGCCTGCCTGCCTGTATTGTTGTGCTCAGAGACACGCACATATACATTGCACTGTAGGTACAAGGGGGATGTGCTGTTCAATTCAATACCTGTTGGAGGACAGACAAAGACATTGGGGGAGTCTAGTCTATGTTTAGCCACGTTTATCACCCACCCACCACCTCTTGCTCTGGCTTCCCTTGTCAGCCGTGTGTGTGTGTGTGTGTGTGTGTGTGTGTGTGTGTGTGTGTGTGTGTGTGTGTGTGTGTGTGTGTGTGTGTGTGTGTGTAGCTCTAGGTGGCTAAGGATGCTTGGCTTCCCAAAAATGAATGCAAAAAGCTTGCTTAAATATTGTTCAATATCATCAATAATAGGTAGTCGACACATATGGAGAAGAAGGTGCCGTGTATATCCTTGAGACTTTTACCCCACGGACTATTGATCACTGTGGTACCATGTATTTAGTTCATGCCTGAGTATCTTTGCAACTGATAAATTTTTGTCTATGGAAACTCAATTTTGAATTGTGGCCACAAATAAAGAAGTAAACTGTGTGTGTGTGTGTGTGTGTGTTATAGCTATGAGAAGGTTCTAGACCTGGAGCATCTTAGAAACACCCAATACTCTCCACCAGAGGGAGTCCTAGACAGGGCAGAATGCAACAGCACGTCTACTCTATGTTTAGTGTGTGTGTCTACTATAGGCCAGATCAGTGCCATATACACGTAGTCTATGTCTACTGTACATGTATGGTATGCACCTGTTTGCATGTGTGTACTGTGTGTGTGTGTGTGTACTGTATCTGTGTGTGTGTGTGTGTGTGTGTGTGTGTGTGTGTGTAAAGTGTGTCTGTGTATTCTATCTGCATGTGTGTGTCTGCGTGTACAGTATGTCTATTTGCATGTCTGTGTCTATGTGTACTGTACATGTACGGTGTGCATCTGTTTGCATGTGTGGGTGTTGTGTGGTCCAGATCAGTGCCATGCAGACTAGGGTTGCCATCTGCCCCATTGCTCCCTGATTGTCACGGTTGTTAATGGTTTATCCAGGGTGAAAAATAAGAGCTTTCTTGTTGCCTTCTTCTAGGTCAAGATTTCATGTTCAACGCGTAACATTACGATTGGGAATGTGCTGTGTCTACCAGCTGTTTTTGTTCACAAAAGAGCGATTAGTAGACTACAAGTAATACACAATAGATTGAAACAGGACCTCGTAATGTTTTCTATTGTCATTGCTAACTTTCTGCCCCGTGTTGGTGTGTGCAGGCGCACTGTAAACATGCGCGGGGGGGGGGGGGGGGGGGGGGGGGAGGGGGGGGGGGGGGGGCTTTCTTGGACTTTTTTTGTTGTTGCCTTTTTCATGTTCAACGCGTAATATTACAATTGGGAATGTGCTGTGTCTACCAGCTGTTTTTGTTCACAAAAGAGCTATTATTAGACTACAAGTAATACACAATAGATTGAAACAGAGCTTCGTAATGTTTTCTATCGTGATAGATAACTTTCTGCCCCGTGTTGGTGTGTGCAGGCAGACTGTGAATATGAAACCCATCTATAGATTGAAAGAAAAACAATGCAAGAACCAGAATAAAAACAAAAAAAGATCTTAAACTCTTAGTCGTGTGCAAAAACTTGAACAGGGCGTAGGTGCATTAATCATGTTATGACAGAAGGTATTCATGGCTGAACATTGCTACAAAATTGGAAACAAGACTCCAAGAACTTTCCTGGTGAACCAGTAGCCTGTAAGTAACAGGCTACTGGCACACTGCCCTTTCACGTGTCTCCGCAGGCGGGATTTAGTCAAAAGATGCTTGCACGCGGTTGGAGCAACCTCATGACACTGACATGACATGACACTTCGACCACTCACGTTGAAGCTTTGTGACGTAGGACGTGTCGTCACGTAAGCGCCGTCAGGTCGGGAACCAAAACAGAACAACGTCCTTTAGAAAATCAACTTGAGGTATTTTGGATAACACCGCTGAAATTGCTGCTTCCATCCCGACGCATGATAACTCCTCGCACGCCGCCATTACTGTTGTGATTCAGGGAGGGGGCGGGCACAGCCGAACTACCCTGGGGGAGGGTGTTGCGTTCGATAAACGTCATACCCACTGAAATCCCTCCCTACGATCCTGATTCGTCGAGCTGCCCCGTTTATTTCGTAAACGGAGGAGGAGAGCGAATCACAGGTGCACCAGAAGGTTTGTGTAGCCCAGCCCCCTGGGCGTCAACACATAGCTTCTGGTTCACCAGGAAATCCAAGAACAGGAACGAAGGGAGCTATTGCTATTGTTCACATCGATGGGCTTACGGTCTTGTATACTTAAGATGTTGCCGTTGGAGTGAGTCTGGGAGCAGAGCTCGTATGCTGTTTGCACTGACGGGGGGGTTTCTCTCATGTATGTGCAGTGGTAGGGTTTCACTCATGTATGTGCAGTGGTAGGGTTTCTCTCATGTATGTGTAAGCTGGTGTCGTCTAAGTGCTTCGGGGCTCCGAAAACTCCTCTCACAGTGTTTGCACTGATGGGGTTTCTCTCCAGAGTGAATGAGCTGGTGTACTTTGAGACTCCCTGATCCTGTAAAACATTTACCACACTGTCCACAGCTGTATGGCTTCTCTCCAGAGTGAATACGCTGGTGTACTTTGAGACTCCCTGCCTGGGTGAAACATTTACCACACTGTTCACAGCTGTATGGCCTCTCTCCTGTGTGAGTGAGCTGGTGTGCTTTGAGGCTCCACGCGAGTGTAAACCTTTTCCCGCACTGTCCACATTGATGGCCTTTCTGTCCGATGTGAATGAGCTGGTGTTTTTTGAGACTCCCTGATTCTGTAAAACATTTACCACACTGGCCACAGCTGTATGGCTTCTCTCCAGAGTGAATACGCTGGTGTACTTTGAGGTTCCCCAACTGGGTAAAACATTTACCACACTGTTCACAGCTATGGGGTTTCTGTCCGGTGTGAGTGAGCTGGTGTAGTCCGAGGCTCCCTGCCTGTGTAAAACATTTACCACACTGTTCACAGCTGTATGGCCTCTCTCCAGAGTGAATGAGCTGGTGTGCTTTGAGGTGCACCGTCTGGATAAAACATTTGCCGCATTCTTCACATTGATGGGGTCTCCGTCCGGTGTGTGTGAGCTGGTGTCGTTTGAGATAATCTGCTGATGAAAAACATTTCCGACACTGTCCACATTGATGGGGCTTCTGTCCGGTGTGAATGAGCTGGTGCAGTTTGAGAGTATCTGCCCGTGAAAAACATTTCCCACACTGTTTGCATTGATGGGGTTTCTCTGCTGTATGTGTAAGCTGATGTCGTTTAAGTTGTGTTGATGTACTAAAACCTTTCCCACACTGTCTGCACTGATTGGGGTCGCCTCCATCTTCCATGCGCTGGCGCTTCTTCAAACTCCTCTTTGTAGCAGAAGGTTTTGCGATGACAGAAAAATGAGGTGGTTTCCCTTGATGGATTTGCTGGTGTGCTTTTAGAGTTGTCATGTTACTGAAGCTCTTGTCAACACCAGAACAGAGATGCTTGTTCAATGTGGTCTCTGGGAGGGCAGCTGACAAAGCAGGTTGGGATTCTCCTCCTGTTCCTGCACCAAAAACACAACACTATTGGAAATCTTCATATTAGGTATCCCTGCACAGATATATACATACATCCCCTGATTAAAAACTGTACATAATGATATTAAGATTTTACTCAAGATTCAATCTACAGATGCTTAAATAAAAGGTTATCATGGCTGTATCAATGTGGTCATTGCCACCAAATAAGAAACAAGACACAAGACACCTTCTAGGATGTTTCTGTGTGTGAGTGAGTGAGTGAGTGAGTGAATGAGTGAGTTCTTACCAGTTTTGGGGTTTTCTCCATCCGTGTTATTCTTGTGGTCTTTATTTTTTTGGAGACCTTGTGTTGCACAGCAATCAACCACTTGCACTGATAACCTCCTGCACTTAACCAAGGACAGTGGATCAGGAGTGAACTGGCTCATTGCAGAACTGACGACTGGAGCCACGTCTGAGCTGACGACTGGAGCCAGGTCTGAGCTGACGACTGGAGCCAGGTCTGAGCTGACGACTGGAGCCACGTCTGAACTGACGGCTGGAGCTGTGTCTGAACTGACGACTGGAGCCACGTCTGATTTTTCATCTTCTTCCTAATGCCCGACAATGAAGGACAGGAATTGGTCATTTTCAAACAGTTTCAGTAACTAATGCGTTAATATTCTCCTTGTAATCTCAGGTCATTTCATTCACACTATGGCTGTATCTCAAAGTCAAGGATCCTGGCCTTGCTAGGACGTGAAACGTTCAGTGATTGGATATTCTTTTGGTGAACTCCACTGAGTATCCAATTACTGGGCGTTTCACGTCCTAGACCTTGACTTTGAGATACAGGGTGCGTTCCAATATGCGACTTTGCGTCCTCCACATTTGCTTGGGGTTTCGCCCCGCCTCCAGGCCCCTCCTCTGTGGAGAATAAAGTGTTTGGGGGACTATTCTTCATTCACCATCCAGTTTGCAAATGAGAAATTTACTTTACAATTGAGCTCTTGCAAGATATTGAAATACAATGCTGTTGTTAGTGATGTCATCATGACATATTACTTCCTGGTACGATGATCAGTGTACCGTTAATGGAGGACAGGGGGTAAACAGAATCAGTGTACCGTATGGTATTGACATGAGTATGTGTATCGAAGAAGTGTTGGGCTAATAGCAGTAGCAGTATCTTTGGATATCTAAAAACAACCATTTGTTCAAAAATGTCCACTTTATTATGTCCGCCAAGGACGTTATGTTTTTGGTTGCGTTGGTTTGTCTGTTTGTCTATCAGCAGGATAACAAAGAAGGCAGAAAGACTTGGGGAAAAAAATAGGGTGTAACATTGTCAAATGTTCTATCAAACAGCTTCCTTGGCGGAGGTCTGCACTCTCTGAGTGCATTTCTAGTTACATATGAAAGTGGTCTCATAATAACTTCAGTACAGGGTTCCCACTCTAATTCAAATATAAAATTCCATGATTTTCCATGACTTTCCAGACCCAAAACACAGAATTTCCATGACCACTTCCGTAAAAAGAAATAACGTTAAGTTTTAAAGAGTGTGTAACTTTACCCCTAGAGCTGACGCCGAGCCATCGCTAGACTGAAGAGGGGTTATAATTGCATCCTAGAATGTTGCACATAACAGCGAAAAACGCATTGTAAACATAACCAGTAAGAAACAATACACGAAACAGAACGTTTTTGCTTCTACAAAACTGTTCGAAAAATTCCATGATATTTCATGACAGTGCATGCAAAATGGTAAAATTCCATGACTTTCCATGACTGGAAAAACTTTTGTGATATTCCAGAAATTCCATGACCTGTGGGAACCCTGTCAGTAACAGTGAACAGTCACTCTACCTGTACTGGTTCAGCTTTAATGTCTGCAGATGAGGAGGTGATCTGTTCTGGGACAGAGTCAGTTTCATCTACAAGACAAATCAAAAACAGATCAACAACAATTAAAAGCACAAATGGTCTTGTTTGGCAGAACAGTTCAGTTACGTGCACAGGATTGTATCAAATGTCTATTGGTCAGCAAACATTTTTTTCCAACTAGCAAAATCAAAGGGGAACAAAAGAAGATGAACTCATATCTCAGTTTCTATTGAACCCAGACCTCTGGAGTATCCACCACCATGGGCTCTGACTATGACACTAAGGTCGTTTTCACACCAAAGCGGTGGAAACATCGTGGGACGGAATCGCTTTTTACCGGCGGTGGTGAAAATACATGGAAACACATCTCTCCTTCCACACCAACCGGCGGTAGTCTAGGTTTCATTTGAAAGAAGGCCTCTGGTGTATCCACCACCATGGGCTCTGAGTATGACACTTAGGTGTCATGACAGTCTAAGGCCCTCGGCACGCTTGCTGCAGAATACGCGAGCGCAAGCACGATTCATGCTTGAACGTGTTAACATATTTCGTTTCAATTTCACGCGCATCAGATACTACATCCATACACGTGCGTTTCATGCCAAATCTTCAAAATCTCTGGGGACGAGGGCAAGGAAGTTCCACGCGAGTGTTTTCCGGCAGTTCTGGACACGTCAGATCTGGACTTGGCAAACTGTTCAGCAAGAAGATGTGCAGTGGTAGACAGTGTGTGTGTGTGTCATACCAGATTGAGTACACTGGTATCCATCAGCAACAGCTGCGTCCTCTTCTTCCTCTTTAATGCAGATGTCTACATTCTGCAATGGACCGTCCTCCTCTTTCTGCAAAACACATGGGAAATATTACATCGTGATAGAGAGAGAGAGAGGGAGAGAGAGAGAGAGAGAGAGAGAGATGGAGAGAGAGAGCAAGTGGGTTTACATACCACCACATCGGCCTGGCTCTCTCCTTCCTGCAGTCCATCAGTCACTTCCTGAATCGTCCTGCAGGAAACACAGATCTCAGAGGTCAAAGTTCAAATGTTATTTGACAGTTGATGTCAGCGTTCAATGGGGTGCCAAAGTCACATCCTTCTTCTTACTGATCATGGGTCACAACTCTAACAACTTTAAATGGAAGTAGATTGAGTGAATCAAGCTCAACCCTGATTGTGTATATTGATGTGTCCTGGATTTCACATATGGCAGCAGTGAATTTTAAATATTTAGGTTGCCGTCGGAAGACCAGTCGCTTTCGGCAGACTAGAAAATATATTTTTGTTTTTTGAGCAAGAGAAGAGAAGATAGACTACATGCGCCTCACATATTTGAAGTGAACCGTAGCTGAAGGCGAGCAGTGTGCGCGAGCATGTGCGCGTGTGTGTACCTGAAACTACTCTGGTGGCTCTGCAGCTGCTGTTGCAGGTCCGTCAGTTCATTCGTCAGGATTGCAATACTCTGCACGAAATAAGCAAACACACTCAGTCAATATACATCCATCAAATCATACATAATGACTGTTATAATAACATAGTTCCTCCCATTCTCTTATTTTTTTTTACCTGTGTTTAACCCATTCTAGCCTAAGCTCTTTTTGGGAAAGGGTGCCCTCTGCCTATTAAATCCTAAATATCTCAGCCTCCGAAGCACAAACAAACATGAAATAAGTTACATTTAAAAGCTAGGTCCTCATTTTGCATTGGAATATATTCATACCCACATTTTTATTTAAAAACCTAAAATGGGTTAAATGAGGGGAAATGTGTTGTTTTTCAATTGGGACAACACACTAGCAGCTCATTTCTACATTCCATATATATCCATTCATTCCATGTATCTTACGAAATGGAAAAGGAAAATGTTGCAGTTGGTTTGAAGTAAAATGGACCCATTTTAGGGCCCACAGTGGCAGTTATCATATTTATCTTCATATCACTCACTCACGCACACGCACACGCACACACACACCTGTTTGGCTTGTGTTAAGGAGTCGTCTTTCTCCTCCAGTTTTTTCTGTAGTTCATCCACCTGGAGCTTCAGCTGCCGGTTTGACTCCACCTGCTCTGATTGGCTCCTTCCATTCTCAGCTGCCCTTTCTTCCAGACGATGGATTAACCTAGACAGAGTTGTGTTCCTCTGGACCTCACTCTGATTGAAACACACACACAAACACGCACGCACGCACACACAGAGTTGCTTGTTACACAGCACAACCAGTAATAAAATGAAAGTGAAAAGTGTTGGGGTTTGAAAGTGGGTTTTTTGTGCAAGATGTGTGGATTACCTTGCCAACTATTTAGTTTCTGATGACTCACAGGGTTTCCTACCTTCAATGCTTCTGTGATGAATTGGCTGGCCTTCTCAAGGTCACTACAGGCTTGTTTGTGACTGGCATCAACATGGTGGAAAATGGCATTTATCTACAAGCAAATGCATATAGGCAGAGATTGGGGTTGGTGGTCACATTTATTAATTTACTTAAATCTAATATTGCAGGAAAAAAACATTTCTATACCAATCCAATGTTTCATGTGTCAGGTATATTTGTAGGCCTGTAGACCTAGTCATAGATATCTCGGAACAATTATTGATAATAAGCTCACTTTTGAGGCAAATTGTGAAGCTGCACTCGGTAGGATGATATTGCAGGAAAACCATTTCTATACCAATCCAATGTTTCATGCGTCAGGTACATTTGTAGGCCTATAGATGAGGCGGAACAATTGCACACAGGGCCCGTGGGCAAGACACTTCTAGGGCCCCCTACACAGCTTGCCAAGCCCACAATAAGTCCCCCACCACCAATACGGGAGGGCCTGGGCCCCGGGGCAGGTGCCCTGCTCGCCCTTCCTATTAGCTCTGCCCCTGGTCACAGATGATCCCATATTCCTCAATTCATGGTTTTGTGGAGCTGGAAGCCAAAATGTGTAAAACTAATGAATAAACACATTACATGAATGATTGGAATAGTTCAAAATGTGGCCAATTCATCTATAAGCCATGCAAATTAATCATTATTGATGGAATGGAAATCAACTTTTCCATGATACCGGTATTCTAATTGGCTGCCAGGACGTGACTACAATTGCGGTGTTAATTCTGGGGTTAATTATTCTTTCTCAGGGAGCCAGCTGACTTCCAGTCACACGACAAGGGGTGGGATAAGAATTCTTCTCCACCCACCTCATACTCCATTGTGTGGTTTTCACTTTAAAAGTTCCCCAGATATGCGCAAGTAGTCAGTTGTAACTTCTTGTTAATGCATAAGCAATGCCTAACAAATAATTTGTTAACGATTTGTAAAGCATGGAAAGGTTTTCACTTTACATCAGTTCCCCCGATATGTAAGTAATGAGTAATGAGTAATGAGTCTTGGGCTGGGACTTCGAGACAGGGCGCTAAAAAGACATCGAGTCAGGGCGCTAAAAAAGATGGTTATGTTGAATACCTTGTAAATTAGGCTACCTGAACATAGTATTAGCACAGTATATCGTAGCACCAAATTGCCGTTTCCATTTACGGTTCGGAACACATTTAGCCCGCTCTGTCAATTACAGCACAATTTCATTTCATCCCAGACCGTGGACAGTGACAGTGGACCACCAGACTAGGCTACACACGGCGGATTTCACCCACGTTTCATCGGACTATGTTGCAGCTGGGACTGAAGACACAAAGCTGCAAGGAAAGGGGTTTATCAAAACGGTAGCCCATCATGAAAGTGAGCATAACGTGGGGAAACACAATGTACCGTTTGTCATTGTTTTACCTCATTTTGTAGGTCTCTGTAGCAACCCAATGTAAGTAGGCGGCTGGATGTGAGTGCCCGGATATCCGCCCGAGTATTTACGTCTATTTTACCTCAGCTACTCGCGTTCGGTCGTGTATTTACGACAGTTTAACCTCAGCTACTTGATTTCGGTCCGATTTGAGTCTGACTGAAGGATGGACATAGGTGCCGTGCGTAAAGAGCCCACCGCACATCGCCGTTTCGGCGACACCAGAAAGTTCCTTGATCTCCCAATCAAAGGAATAGACCCTGTGACATCAAAATAATAATAAAAATGTATACAATGAAATTATAACTTAAAACCGAATTGATTTGGGTGTGAAAAATAAACTGTCTCAACCGGGCACCCAAAGGGAATTCATCAAAAGATAACGGCGTTACTTTCTCGTCGGCATTATTTTGTGTTTATTATCCAGGAGGAGCTGAAAACTGCAGCAGTCACCTTGCACAGTTCTAGCTGCAGCACGTGCGTGTCTAAGCAAATCATCCTGCCCATTCGCAATGTTAAATAAACAGTTTTGCACAAGGCTAGGCTATAGTCTAAAATAGACAGCCCGTTTCGGAAGGCATTAAAGTCACGAGTTTACCCAGTCTAAATGTAGCTAGCACCCGGGAAGTTTCTGAGTTTTACTCCTTACATTAGTGAAACATAATATCAGGATATCCAACAAGTTAAAAGAATATCTGGGCATAACATTTAAAAGTGTCAGTGCAGAATTAAACTGGGCGCTGAATATAAATATTGGAGCCATTCTCCCTCCGTGTCTAGATACAGTCAGAGGCGCGCGCGCACGCTCTTATTTCTGTATTAGCCTATATGAAAATATCCTAAAACGGTCACAACATCAGAGGACCTTCGTGGTGGAGGATAGTTGCGGCGGGGGCCGAGACCGAGTTGTTACGGGACACTCTTAATATTATTGAAGGGACAGACCATGCTCGATACTTGTACCCGGTCTAAATGTAGCCCTCGAAAAGTTATGCCACATAGGCCTATTGTGCAGATTGATGCCAAGAACACGTGAAACTAGGCACATTGGAGACTAGAGCCTATAATTTAGACATAGCCTATTCATTTATTGTGCTACGTAAACTTAAAAGTGTCAGTACACAATCAAGCGGGACGCTGAAATATTGGAGCCAGTAACTTCGTGTCCGGTGGACAGCCTATTGTGCAGACGTGTGTGCACGCACAACTATTTCTCTCCCATTGCTAATCAAGCCTCCGATCTCCAAAAACACACGGGCACTCAGGATAACCGTTTACACGAGCTGTTTAAATAATGTGATGCACGTTCTTCATGACATGGCATGGTTTGGCCACCCTAAATTCAACATGACTGCATTCGCACATATCGTTTAAACATCCATGATGGAATTGTCACTCTTAATGTGCAAGTATTGGATATGAAAAAAAGATCCTAAAACGGTCACAACACCAGAGGACCCGTGGTGGTGTGGTTGATATTTGCCGCGGGGACCGAGGCCGAGTTGTTACGGTAGGCTACAGTCATATTATAGAAGGGACAGTCAGGCGACACAGCGCGACTCACATAGGGTAGCTGTGGTACCGCAAAGCATTCCTGATGGTGGAAATGAATGCAAATGCATGCAAATACTCGGGCGGATATCCGGGCACTCACATCCAGCCGCCTACTTACATTGGGTTGCTACAGTCTCGTGTGTTACTTCTTCTTCTTCTTCTTATGGGATTTTAATGGCGGACTGGACGCCTACAGGCGTATTGCCGCCACCTACGGGATAATAGAGCTCACTACAGTATATGGGCCTCATATTCTGGCATAGAGGCCAGAGGATTTTAAAAACTTGAGAAGACTGGTGGTAACTTTATAGTCCTTCAATTGTAACAGGACGGGGATAGAAGCAGTGGTAACACCAAGATCGGAAAGATCGCTGAAAAGTACACGCCTAAACTGTCTATACTTTACACACAGCATTAAGACATGGGAAACTGTCTCAGGTACTCTACACACGTCACACAGCCCATCTTGATGTTTATGAATCAAGTGTAAATTAGAATTCAGGGCACAATGCCCTAATCTGAGACGTGTTAACACTACCTGCTGAGACCTAACTCCAGATACTGTACAGCAGTGACGTGCAGTGAAGGGTATGGTAGGGTAGGCAGTAAATATAGAATATATATCTATTTATATATATATATATTAACGGTGGGTTCGGTCCTCCCCCAGAAAAAAATGTATTTCTTAGATGCAATTTCCTGCATTTTAACCAAATCTGGAGAGTCACTATCAGCTAAAAACTTTTACAAAAGACTAAAAACTTTGAACAAATAGTCCCCTTTCATGCAGATCTGAAATGTAACGTGTGTGTGTGTGTGTGTGTGTGTGTGTGTGTGTGTGTGTGTGTGTGTGTGTGTGTGTGTGTGTGTGTGTGTGTGTGTGTGTGTGTGTGTGTGTGTGTGTGTGTGTGAGAGAGAGAGAGAGGGGGGCCTTATGCCACAAGGTATGGTTTGAATAGGCAAATAGGCCTATTCACATAAACATGCTGATATGGTCTTTAATGTGCAACAAATTAGTAGGCCTATGTTTCTCTAAATACTGTAAATATAAAGTAGGCTATAAGATGCCATCAGTGCTTAACCACCACAGCTCTAATAACTAAATAAGTAAATAGGCTACACTATTTAGACATTTAGACATTGTCAGTAGACCTAAATCTGAAACAATAAGTGAAAACATAATTTCAATTTCTTGAAAAGGCCAGCTACACTTATTTGTTTTGCCAAATTGCCAAATTAGCTCCAGGACCCATACTTTGTACACCTTTAAGGACCTGTAGGCCTACATTTTACAATAATAATTTAGAAAGCTACAACATTTTGGGGGAAAAGCTTTAACTTTTGGCTTTAGCAGTTGATTTTGTTGCTCTTCTGTTTATTCTGTTGCAAATGCCAGGGCGTTTCACATGGATGGAGGGTGGCACAGTGTAGCCTACTTTTGAAGATAAAATGTCTAGTTCACCAACTGTGAATCACACCATAGCATGTGAGGGGGAAACGATTTACATTTAGCAATAAACCAACCTAGGTAACAGCTCCTGCCTCACTGCCGCGTTTTGTGCTGATAATTGTAGGTGATATTCCCCTGTGTTTTCGCCATTTCTCCCCGCGCCTCTAGAGGGCGCTGAACCCAAAGAGACTGTTTGCAATGTACTACTGAAGTATGTTGTTTCCTGTTACCCCCTGCTGTTTTCACTATAAAGAGTGCCGCACAGGTACCCCTTTTTTCTGAAACCCGCTCTTCGAAGAGGACAAGCCTCTGTAAGACTCTACCTATCCCGGATAAGACTAAGAAGATTTCAACTGCGCAACCCTTTCCCTTTCCCGGACAAAGACTTTCCCTCCAGTTTTAGTTTGGCCGACTTAAACTCGTGAAAGACCCCCTTTAGTCCGATCACAGCTGTAACCATCCCGCCTTGCAAGCAACACTGTAGGAACAGTGTTTTTCCATGTTCGAGATCTGAACGTTTCTATCTTGAACATTTTTCCGTCGGACCGAGCCCTCCCGGCTCTCGAGGACAAAAGAAGCAGACGACTTCAAGAATCCTCCCTGATCCAACCCAGACAGGAGTCTGTGTTGACCAGAACTTTTCCCCTGGAACCGAAAGCAGTGTCGCTGGCCGGCACAACCCGTTTCCCGTGGGACCCCTCTACAAAATCAGTAGGAAACTTTTCATGGGCAAATGACTAGTTAATTCTGAGTAGAGTTTAGTAGATGTGTTTCTTTGAATCTAGCTCGAAGCTTTATTTCATGTGCACATGTGTTGTTCTTTAATTTCTTTAGGCATTGTTTTGAACTTTTCTCTCTCTCTTGCTTAGTTAGTTTGCATGCTTCTAACTTCTACCTCGCATACTCCTTAACAACGTGAATCCCTTCTGTACGCCGCGATTATTTGTATGAACCGCATTCGCAAGCGTTCATACAGTATCGTCCGTATTCGAAAGATTCTCTTTGCTAACGGGTTAGCTAAGGACAATCGCTAGTAGCCCCTGTGTAACAGCGGCCTGCTAGCCAAGACGCACGACACACACACCCACACACACACACGTTACACCCACATCTCTCTCTCTCTCCCTCTTGTATCTCTCTCTCTCTCTCTCTCTATCTCTCTCTCTGAGTGTTAGACTTGTAGATTTCTCCGGACCTTTTGGTACCTTTCCGGTACAACTTTGCACATAACTGATAATAGACTGTTCATTGAATAGCCTCCTTTGTCCGGACATTTCTGCTAGCTAATACTGCTGCTCAGCTGTAGCCACGCTGAATCTAATTGCTTTGAGTACACGGGTGTACGGCCATCTTTGTAGTGACAAACATTCAAGCTCGCCGTTCCATTCGTGTTCTATTCTCTCTCTTTTATTTCTTTTGTGCTCACATTCCATTCACATCATACCCGGAACTGTTAGTGTTAATTCCAGAACCTTTGATACATGTTTGTGCCCTTCACGGGACTTTTAATGCTTGAAAACCCCCGCCGGTTATTTGCTAAGTAGCTGCTAGCTACCCCCATTGTTCTTGGTTCTGAGGCTAACGCTAATATCACCGTGTTGTTTACATTGCTATAGCAACCCAGTCCACGTGGTGGACGCCATCTTGCTACCATAGCAACCGGGGCTCCTCCTTTGTTCACGCTCACGCACCTACACACACACACACACACACACACACACATTTCCCCTTTTATTTCTTTCTTGTTTTTATACTTGTGCCTTATTGTGTTTACCCATTGATCCGACTTTGAATGTAATGTTTTATTAGTTATCCTAGTAGTTAATAAAAGTAAATCATTTGATTGCATTTTGTTGTCCTTGTTGCTTTGTACAACCAACCAACCTATTATCAGAATTTTGCCTTCAGATCTACCTTTGTGCTTGCATACCCAGCTGATCACAGAGAATAGGCCTTACTGTTCACTGTGCCCTGTTGAGTATCCCAGTACAAACTTGTTATTAATTCTGTGTTTAGCAATTTATTGTTGAATATTGTGATTGATAATCTTAAGGATTTTATGAGACGGTCCTTTAATTACCTTTAATTAATTGGTTTATTAATTATAATTAATTCATCATTAATTAAATTCCCAAACAAGATATTTTGCCTTCAATTCCTGGTATAGTCGCATTAGGAGTAAATCCAAACGCAACTACCCCTACATAATCAAACACTCACAGACAAGAAGGAAAGTAGGCAAGGGGGCGGGTTGCTTGCAAACATGACCCGTGCATTCAGACAGTATCGAGTAAACCAACGAAACCACTTCTGAGACTCATTCTTGTGCGTGATAGTATTCTCAAACACTTCAGCTACGGTTGTGCAAGGTGTTTCAAATAAAGTCAATTTGTGAGTGCGGAAGCACTCCGAGAAACCATCCCCAGTCAATCGTCCTGTTCCACGTTGATCTCGACTCGCACACCGCGCACTTCAAAAGAACGCAGCTGCACTTGCTAACAGGCTCCACACAACTCACGCATTGCGTAGTCATCATCATAATAAATTAGGGAAATGGAGTCATGTCGTACGCTCAAAAAACAATCTCGCGTCCATAATAACACATACACGGTCTATTCATGTCCACCACCGCACAACCAATCTTCAATGTCAACACCCTGACAAACGGTGACAACAAAAGGCACCACGAAAAAACTTGAGCATGTTCATGTTAAAAGGCTACCCGCAGCATAATAATTAGATGAATCTTACCTTAAAGCAGAATCACAAGTAGGGTGTGTTTTTCATGCAAGCTAGTTCCATTAAAAGCCCGGGGTGGTTGACATGATGAAGACATTTTGTCCCAGTGCAAACTACTTGAAGCTGCTACCCATCTGATGTTGAATATTTCCACAATGCAGCGATTGCAAACGGCTCAGCTGTCTGTCACTTGAACCGTCTTTCTTGCTACTTCTCAGCATTTTTTAAAATAATAAAGACAAAAAGCCAAAGACTGCCATGTTTTCTTTCCGATACGGCTAGAGATTTGAACAAGCCTTGCCTTGCTAGTTGTTGCTATCATAGCTGCCTGTAGGGCAGAAATTGGCTACTACCTGAATTGTAACAATTTTTCATTTTGGGCGCTGTGATTGGCTCACATACTCCCGCCACAGAGGAAAGGCTCTGCTTTTAGTCCCATTGACAAGCTATGTGACAACTTAATACGCATGCGCAAACTTCTACATTGACAGCATTGAAGGCAGGGTAGGCAGAGGAAAAGCGAGCCTTACCGGGCTGCCTGGCTGGCATTCGAAAGCTCTGCTTTCAGCCTGTCTCTGCTACCAGCCGGGACTGCGCGTTGCCACGGCAACCTGCCCAAGCCTGAGCGCTTTGCTTCGTGCATTACTTAGGTTTTTGATCGTTGTCCTGTGTATACTGTAGGCCTACTTTAAACAGCTCATAATTTATGCTGAATCAATGTTATTGTTGTGTAGGCCTATGTGAACTCTGAAGAATATTTTTTTAAACACGTGTTAGTTTTTATTTTTAAGACATTTATCCCAGGGTAGGCACTGCCTACCCTGCCTACCCTGACCGCACGTCTCTGCTGTACAGTGGGTACTTATAGACGGCTGAATTGCATACAAATGTCTCCCCTTTACCTCTTTGTCCCACTGGAGCTGCCACGACTGGAACACTTTTTCCATAAGTCTACTCCTTAATTCGGTTCGACCAGGCCTGACTAGCAAGGAAACCTCGTTGCTCTCTAGGCTTTCTTTGGCACAATGGTCAACAAGCTCGTTTCCCTTGGGCAAGATGGCGGCTGGCAAGTTTGGCATGCTGGTGACTCTCTTGGCATACATTTTATTAAGTGATTTATTAAGTGTCTTTTTAGATGGAAACAGGGCAACAAGCACACCTAACACATGTGATCAGAATAATAATTTCGATTCGAACAAGAACTTTGGATTTGGGAAGAAAGAGATTCTGGAAAATTTCTTGTACCCGGGCTGGTATGCGACCAAGCGCAACACCAAGTCCACGACTACCGTGAAGCGACAGGTGGACGGTGGCGATTTGATCATTTGCCTGTGCTTACTTTTATCTGGGGATATACATCAATGCCCTGGCCCAGTTGGATGTAAAGTGGAGGAAAAACTGGAAATAGCAGTGATCGAAAACACAAGTGGAATTAATATTGGAGATGCGCTGCCTGGAGGGTTTTACGGCCGACGCGGTGTGCCAATCACCTGCGCAGGGAGGCGCGGAGAGCTTGGTTCTGACGCGGCGGAAAATGGAGTACGACAGCAATCTGGAGAGGGCTGTGATGGACGCAGAGATTGCACGGGGAAGCGTGGATTCGGGGGGCAAGCTAGTGAAGTAGGCCTGCCTGGCCTGGGAGAAAGCATTGCAGGGGAAAGTGGATTAACGAAGGGAGCAGGACAAAATCTGTCTCCTCGTCGAGGAATCATCGAAGCGCAGGGATCACAGGGGACTCAGAGACGCGCAGCCCAGGTAACCTCGGACAAATTGTACACCTGTCGAGATACGCCACATTTAGACTCTTTCCTATCAAATCGGGGCTTAGGCCTACATATGCTGCATCTCAACATACGGAGTCTTTTACCCAAGATAAGCGAGATCAGGCTTCTCTGCAAAAATAACAAGGTGGGACTTTTAAGCTTTTCGGAGACGTGGCTAGATGGCTCGATAAACGACGCCGAGATTGAAATAGAGGGCTACTGCTTAATTAGGAATGATCGAAACCGAAAAGGAGGGGGCGTATGTATGTATCTAAGATCGGACATTTGTTTCAAACAAAGAGAGGATATGTATGAGGACCACATTGAAGCATTATGGGTGAACATCCTGCTGCCTAAAAGCAAGCCAATATTAGTTGGCGTTTGTTACCGGCCTCCTGACCAGTCGAACTTTTATGAACTGTTGGACAATGTATGCTTGAAATGTGTGGATTTCATAAACTCGGAAGTTTTATTGCTCGGGGATTTTAACACGGACGTTGCCAGAGATGAACTTTCAATGTCTAAAGCTTTGAAGAACTTTTGTAGTAGCCATAGCCTACATCAGTTGGTTAAAGAGCCGACTCGCGTTTGCATGTCTTCTCAAACCACGATTGACCTTATTCTAGTTTCTGAGAAATCAAGAATTTTAAACAGTGGAGTAATACACTATGGCCTAAGTGACCATTCTATGATTTATTGCACTAGGAAAGTGAAGAAAACTGTGTTTAATGCTCACAACACCATGAAAATTAGATCTATGAAGGGGTAGGCCTATAGCAAAGAGGCACTTTCTGATTGTTTAAAGGAAGTGAACTGGTCATCTGTGATTCAATGTAAAGATGTTGATCAGGCTTGGTATTTTTTTAAAGTATTATTTTTGCAAACCATAAACAAGATTGCTCCTTTTAGAGAAGTTAGAGTGAAACAGAGAACAGAACCATGGATAAATGATGGGATACTCGAGGCCATACGGAGCAGAAATAGATTATATGATCAATTTAGGAAAAATAAGGATAATGAGAGTTGGATAGAGTATAAAAAAATGAGAAATGAAGTGAATAGACTCGTGGATTGTTCTAAACGAACCTATTTTAATGAGAAAATTGCAGAGTATAAACACGACGCGAAAAAACTGTGGCGCTCATTGAAAGAGTTGGGATGTAATAAGAGGTTGAAAACCAAAACATGCAATATAAGTTTAGACCTTGGTAATACAATTATATCAGATAAGGATAAAGTTGCAGACAGTTTTAACAAATATTTTTCTACAATTGCTAGTAAGCTGGTTGAAAAGCTTCCTGTTATTTCTGAAAAATTCGAAGAAAATAAAGTCTCTGAATTTTATTTACAGCAAGGGGTTCAGCCAAATGCATTCTCTTTAGACAAGGTGTCAGAAGCAGACGTACTAATAAAACTCCAGAAGTTAGATGGCTCTAAAGCTACAGGCCTTGATAATATTCCATCTCGATTCTTGAAGGATGCTGCAGAGAGCATAACTCCAAGTGTAACACGCATTATTAACTTGTCGATTGGAAATGGTTACTTCCCAAAGGATCTGAAGCTGGCTAAAGTGATGCCACTTTACAAGAAAGGGAGTAAATTAGATCAGGGCAACTATAGACCTGTCTCCATCCTGTGCACAATATCAAAACTAATTGAGAGATTGGTATCTGAGCAGGTCAACAAATATCTTTTATCTCACAACCTTCTATACGAACTGCAATCAGGATTCCGGAAATCTCACTCCACCGACACATGTCTATTATATCTAACTGATTACATTAGAAAGGAGGTTGACCAGGGCAAATTCTGTGGCATGGTCATGCTGGATTTGCAGAAGGCATTTGATACTGTTGACCATGGAATTCTACTATCAAAATTGAGGGCTATAGGGTTCAATAGCACAGCAGTAAAATGGTTTGAGTCATATCTGATGAATAGGATACAAGTGGTGGATGTTGGGGGAACTTTATCCCAGCCAGAAACTGTGAAGTGTGGGGTCCCTCAGGGGAGTGTTTTAGGCCCTCTTCTTTTTCTTTTATATATTAATGATCTTAAATCAGTCTGTTCATGTGAATTATTTTTATTTGCTGATGATTCTGCACTTGTGTTTTCACACGAGGATAAAACCATGGTTGAATCAACACTAAGTCGCAAGCTTTTTAATGTTAGCAAGTGGTTAGCAATTAATAGACTTTCTCTTCATTTAGGAAAAACGGAGTCCATTTTGTTTGGATCTAGACTAAAATTGAACAAAAAACCAGGTTTTAGTATATTAGCTGGTGACACTGCACTTAATGCCAAGGACTCGGTCAGCTATCTTGGGTGTTTACTGGACAGCCAGTTGTCTGGAGCTGGCCAAGCGCAGAAAGTCATCACTAAGGTTAACCAACGAGTGCGCTTCTTGGCCAGAATTGCAAAGTATCTGGATCAAAAGGCTTTGTTAAACCTAGCAAGTGCTATAATTCAGCCATATTATGATTATGCATGCTGCTCCTGGTATAATGGCATTACTAAACAGCTTAAAAATAAGCTCCAGACCTCACAAAATAAATTAGTAAGGACCATTTTGGGACTGCACCCTAGAACTCACCTTGATCCTCTCCACTTTAAACGTTTGGGTTGGTTAAGAGTTGAGGACAGAGTCTCTCAAATAGAGCTGAGTATGGTGCACAAAATTGTAAATGGGCAGGTCCCTAAATACTTAAATAACTTTTTTAATAGAGTGAGGAATGTCCACAGTTATTCCACTAGGGGGAGTTCCACAGATTTTGTTCCCCCAAGAGTCAATACCAAAATAGGGAAGGACTCTTTTTTATATGTTGCATCTAGCTTGTGGAATATGTTACCAGGTAATATTAAGATGATCAATAGCCTAAATGGTTTTAAATGGGCTTTAAAAAAATGGTTTAGAGATCAGTCAGTGTAGGATATTACTTTAAGTGTATGTGTATGTGTGTATGCTATGTATTTAATGTGTATGATATGCATTTAATGTGTTATAGTTTTAGTTTGGTCCCAGTGCTACTCTTGTCATTTTAACAACTGCTGCCATTAACACCACCAAACACCAAGGACCACAATGGAAATAAGCTTTCGAGCTTTATTGTGCTATCCTGACTCTCTGTTTCTTAATTTAAGTATGTGGTACGGTTTATATGAATCTCAATCATGTATTTATTTTATTTATATGAACTGAAGATGTCAAATAAAATCATTCATTCATTCATTCATTGACCCCCATGTGAGCTGGAACCCACAGGAATGAAATGTAGTAGCCTCTCCTGTAAAGGTCATACAGCAGAAGGAGAATATCAGAGATTAAATCAGGACGAGCATTAGAAGAGAGAACTTTAAGGCAGTGAAGAACTGATAGGGAGTCAGAGCAGATTAATACACTTTTAGATTGGTCCTCTGCTACCCATTGCAGGGCTTTTAAAATGCCCATAGCCTCTGCAGTAAATACAGACATATTATCACTTATTCTGAATCCTTTTTTATAATTAATCAATGGGATACAGAAAGCGCAACTAGTTCTACCAGAACCTGGGTCTTTGGATCCATCAGTGAAAATGTGTAGATAGGAGTTCCAGTTAAGATGGATGTACTCCACAACAGAATCACTAGAGAATTCTACCTCTTCGTCATGTTTGAACTCATGCAACCCAAGATCGACTTGTACAGAGGGGAGGAGCCAGGAAGGGACTGGTCCCCAATGAGAGCTCTGGACTGGGTCCAAGTCAACTAAATTAAAGTCCTTGGCATGCTCCATACACTGTTTTACGAACGGCTGATTATGTGCCTGCTGAGGGCAAAACTCATAACAGTCCATAAGGATATGACTAGTAGGGCATATAGACACTTTGTCCCTAAGTCTATTCCAGTAGTGTAACGCAAGTTGAGTCCTTCTTAATTTTAAAGGCTTCTCTCCCGTTTCGACCAGTAGGGCAGGGATTGATGTGGAGGAGAACGCACCACAACAGACCCTAAGGGCCTTTGACTGTATGACATCAAGTTTTTTTAAACAGGAAGTTGCAGCTGCACCATACGCCTGACACCCATAATCAAAGATGGACCTAATCATAGCTTGATATATGGTTAACAAGGTGCCCTTATCCGCCCCCCAAGAGAACCCAGTCAAACATCTCAAGACATTTATCACCTTGCCAGTTTTAGCAATTATACTAGAAATATGTTTGTTCCAATTAAGCTTGCTATCGAACCACATACCTAGGTATTTGAAACATTCGACCTTCTCTATGGGGGACCCATAAAGAGACAAAGATACATCACATTTCCTTCTGCGACTAAACACCACAAATTTAGATTTGGCCACAGATATCTTAAATCCCCATTTCCTAGACCAATTTTCTACAATTTTCAGTTCATGATTTAATTTATTTGAAATAAAAGGGATATTCCTGCCCTTGACCCATAGGGCCCCATCATCTGCGTACAGGGATCTCCCAGTCCCAGGGGATAGCTCTAAAAATATATCATTGATCATGACGTTGAAGAGAATTGGGCTAATTACACTGCCTTGCGGAGTGCCGTTCTCTATGTATGCTTCATCTGAGAAGGCTTGCCCTACTTTAACTTGAATAGTGCGACCTTCCAAGAAATTCCTAATCCATTCAAGAATACGTCCGCTAACACCATGGCTTGAGAGTTTTAGGAGGAGGCCATCTCTCCACATCATATCATAGGCCTTCTCAATATCTAAAAATACAGCAACAAGGGACTCCTTATTAGCAAATGCTCTCCTGATTTCATAGTCAAGGGCAACTACGTTGTCCATGGTACTCCTTCCCTTCCTGAACCCGCTCTGGTAGTCTACCAATGCTCCTTTAGTTTCTAAAAAATGGACCAATCTGTCCGTCACCATTCGTTCCATAAGCTTACATAACACAGAGGTAAGGGCTATGGGCCTATATGAGGAAGGGGAGCTAGGATCCTTCCCTGGTTTCAACACCGGAACAACAACCGCATGTTTCCATGCCTTTGGCAGCTGGCCTTGCCTCCAGCTTTCATTCATTAAACTAAGCATTTCATCCAGGAGGACGTCAGACACATGATGAAACATTTCATAATGGAGGTTATCCATTCCAGGGGCTGACTTCCTGCCTGCATCTATGGCCCGCTTTAATTCATCAATAGAAAAGAAAACATTAACAACATCACATGCTGGATCTAGGGGGGACATAGACCGACTCACAAACTGCTCCCTCAGGTCCCTGCTTTCCTCATCCAAATTGTCTGAACTGTGCACCTTCCTATATGTATCCACTAAAAGATTTGCCTTTTCTGCAGGAGTCACAGCTGTCCTATTCTCATCTACAAGCACAGGGACAGTCGCCTTCCTACTTACCCCATTCATCCTCCTTACAGTAGACCATAGTTGAGACACTGGAGTGTCACCTGACAATGAAGCACAATACTCTCTCCAACTACTTTTCTTAGCAGATTTGACTACTTTCCTGGCCAACGCTCTACAGAATTTATAACGCACAAGATTATCAACAGTGGGAAACCGCCTCAACACTCTAAAGGCTTTATTTCTATTCCTAATTGCCTCATCACATTCCTTATTCCACCAGGGAACCGCTTTCTTCTTTTGGCCTGTGCCTTTCCTGGGAATAGCAGCCGCCGCCACTGCAGAAATTACACTACAAAGACCACTATTCCACTCATCTACAGAGCTATCTTGAATGCCTGGTAAGAGATCATCACAGAAGGTTTCAAACTTTTCCCAATCTGCTTTCAAAAAATTAAATCGTCCTTCTATCCTATCCATCTCAGCCGGTAGCCTCAGCCCAAAAGTGCCTACAGCTGGGAAATGGTCGCTACCCAAGTTAAAAGGGTCAAGCACCTCCCATTGACTCTTACCTGCCAACTCGCTGGAGACTATCATTAAGTCCAAACATGAAGGGGTTAGGAACCAAGTTGCACTCTAGTAGGATGCCCATCATTAATACATACCAAGTTAAAATCATGCATAATCTCCTCAACAACTTCTCCATTGCCATCAGTCCTTCTGCTACCCCATAAAACATTATGTGCATTAAAATCTCCTGTCCAGATAACCGGGGGGCGTACCTGCCTCATAATATCCTCAAGCTCCACTGCACTCGAACGTAGACATGGGTTATGAAAATTAAGCAGGGAAATCCTCCCAGAGGTGCTCCAAATTTCTATCACTATTAGTTCTAGGTTCGACTCTATTGGCACCACCTTATACTCGACACCAGACTTAATAAATGTACAACAACCCCCCCCCTGCCCTATCACTTCTGTCTTTACGCACCGACATATACCCAGGTAAAACAAAATCCAAAGCGGGCTTTAGCCAAGTCTCCTGGACACAAATAACATGATAGCTTATTTCACTAGCAGTAACAAACCTTTTAAATTCCTGACCATTACCAATCAGACTGCGAGCATTCCACTGCAGGAGATTAAAGGCCATCTACCCCTCCGCTCCCCCCACACTACTCTGGGAACCCGTAACACGACCCTCTCGCTCTTTGAGGAAATTAAACAAGGATTCAGGAGATACACTGACTTGCAAATATTTACCTGCCGCCGCGGATACAAGCTTTATTACATCAGACCTATTTGCCACCTTGGAGAATTTTGAACCTGAAATCACATCTGAAATAAATGCCAGAAAATCCACCTTCTTAATAATGAAGCTGTCGCTCGGAGGGGAAATAGCTTGCGCTCTAGGTGCCAACACTTGCTGGGACTGGGAGTAACCAACATTTTTCACTCTTCTCAACGCTTCAGCATAAGACACATTTTCGTTTGTCCTCACTTTTTGGACTTCCAAAGCGCTCGCATATACCCGACAGCCCTTGTAACCAGCACTATGATTTCCCCCGCAATTTGGGCAGCATAAGGCCGCATTGCAATCCTCATAATTGTGGTCTCCCCCACATTTCCCACACTTTCTCTTTGCTCTACACACTGCCGCAACATGCCCGTATCTATGACAATTGAAACACCGCAGAGGAGGTCTAATGTAAGGTTTCACTTGAAAGCTCAAATAACCAAGCCCAATGCGTCTAGGAATAGTCTCGGTGTCAAATGTCAACAGCACTGTTTGACTGGGTACTTTCTCATTGTCTTTAGTAATTTGGAAACGCTTCACTTCGCAAACCTTTGCCCCTTTAACGTTGGCCAGGATGTCTTCATCAGAAATCTCGGTAGGCACTCCATAAACTACACCTTTAGCCCTTGAGCCTGTCCCTGGTACAAACACCTCCACATCACATTTATTTAGAGAAGTTAAAGCAAGAGCCCGATCCTGTTGTTTTTTAGAGTTGCACACTACTAGGATTCTGCCATTAGCAAGAGTTTTCGCATGTTGGAAATGTCCTATTTCTTTCGCCAAACAGTCAACCAGTTGCAGTGAGTTCAAACCCTTAGTGTTACCTTTCAATTTCACAATTACAGCAATTTCTGTCTTCCTTGTTTTAGTTTGCTGAGACTCCCCATCACTCCCTGTGCTCGATTTACTATGTCTCTCTCTGCCCCGCTTCGCCTGTCTATTAGGACCCACAACAGTAAACTCTTCTCCTGCACTATCCATACTGTCTGAGAACCCCATACTGTCCTCCCCAGCCCAAGAACGCATCAGGCTACCACGAAATATCGTGGTTTAGCCTTGTTTGGTGTTACCACTGTTCTTTCCACTGAGAACAACCAACGCACGAGCCAAAAACGCTACCACCGTCTCGCACCTCCCAACACCGCTGGTGTTAGTCGCCTCCTCACGAGCGTCTCGTGTGTTACAGGACAGGGACTTGCTTGTGAAGTTTCCCCTGTCTGCGAGTTTGCTTCTTCTACCGTCCGCAAACGCTGCTCCGGGATAAAGTTTTCCCAGTGTTTAGCGCCTCCTGTTGGAAACTCCAAGGACCGCTCCACTCCAAATGAATAATAATAATAATGCTGTATAATCAGGCCTCTTAATTAATACCTAGCAACTAGGCAAATGTTGGTGATATTTCACTTTGACTAGTAGAAAAGGTTCGACACATTCGTGAGACTGTATATTTGGCTAGTAATGAAAGTAAAAAAGCTTAAGTTAGTAGGCCTAATACTAACATCCACTATTGGCTGGTGATGAAGAAAGTTGATTTCACTAATAATAATAATAATAATAATAATAATAATAATAATAATAATAATAATAAAAACACCAAGTACTGGAAAAAAGTATTGGAAAAAAATCACAAAAATACTTGTAGGCCTACAGCATTATGAAAACATACAATAGAATTATTAGAGGTGAAGTGAAGTGTATAAGTATAGTCTCTGCAACACAAAAATACAACCATAACCTTTGTTACCATAGCAATGCCTACCAGGGCCGCAGGTAAAAAAAAAAACCCTGTTATTCTCCCAGTCCTTTTCAGTCCAGACATTGACCTGAAACACTTTTAATAACATCAACCATCAGACATCAAACCTCACACACACTGTAGTGAATCCACTTTGCCAGAATGTCATTCTATTTATTTATAATAATAATAATGCATTTTATTGTATCAAAAGCGCAAGGACACTGTACAGAGAGAGGCAACATAAAACAAGACAGATAAACAGATTGTAAACAAAAATAAATATATAGAAAATAAATAAAAAAAAATAAAACAAAATAGAGTTAAAGAATCATAAAGAATAGGCGAACTGAAACAGATGAGTTTTAAGTCTAGATTTGAACAGCAGTAAAAACTCAATATTGCAGATGTCAGGGGGAAGCGCATTCCACAGCAGAGGAGCAGAGCAACTGAAAGCTCTGGTCCCCATGGTGCTGAGACGAGCAAAAGGGACAGAGAGAATTAACTCTCTCAAAATGACATTTCAGCATATTCTAGCTCTGTAATAAGGAACCAAATTAGTAAAGAGGATATCTGATCAGTCGAGAACCTGAAACTGAAAAATGTCTGTGCAGAAGCATATCGTGTAGCAGCTGCGTCATCTTCTTCCTCTTCAATGTAGATGTCTACATTCTGCAGTAGACCGTCCTCCTCTTTCTGCAAAACACATGGGAAACATTACATTGTATGGGAGAGGGGGAGAGAGAGAGAGAGAGAGAGAGAGAGAGAGAGAGAGAGAGAGAGAGAGAGAGAGAGAGAGAGAGAGAGAGAGAGAGAGAGAGAGAGAGAGAGAGAGAGAGAGAGAGAGAGAGAGAGAGAGAGAGAGAGAGAGAGAGAGAGAGAGAGAGAGAGAGAGAGTAAAAGAGAGAGAGAGAGAGAAAGTAAAAGAGAGAAAAAGAGAATGTGGGTTTACATACCACCACATCGGCCTGGCTCTCTCCTTCCTGCAGTCCATCAGTCACTTCCTGAATCGTCCTACAGGAAACACAGATCTCAGAGGTCAAAGTTCGAAAGTTATTTGATAGTTGGGGTGCATCCCAATATGTGTCCTTGCCTCCTCCACTTGGGCTTGTCTCCTCGTCCCGCCTCCTGGCCCCTCCTCCGTGGAGAAAACGATAAAGTTTCCCAGCTGTCAGCCTCGCCACAACAACTTTTGAGGGACTGTTTTTCATTCACCATCCCAATTGCAAATGAGAAAAAGACTTTACAATTGAGCTTTTGCAAGATATTGAAATATAATGCTGTTGTCAGTGATGTCATCATGACGAGAAGCAAGTGGAGGAGGCAAGTGGAGGAGGCAAGGTCACATATTGGGATGCACACTTGATGTCAGCGTTCAATGGGGTGCTTAAGTCACACCCTCCTACTTACGGATCATGGGTCACAACTCGCAAAAAAAATTGAATGGAAGAAAATTGAGCAAAAATCAAGCTCAACCCTGATTGTGTCCTGGATTTCACATATGGCAGCAGTGAATTTTAAACATTTGGGTTGGCGTCAGTTTTTCAGTTTTTTGTTCAAGAGAAGATACTAGACTACATGCGCCTCACATATTTGAAGTGAACCGTATGAAGGTGGACCCATTTTAGGAGTTATCATATTTATATTCATATCATGCACGCACGCACACACACACACACGCACACACACACCTGTTTGGCTTGTGTTAAGAAGTCGTCTTTCTCCTCCAGTTGTTTCCGTAGTTCATCCACCTGGAGCCTCAGCTGCCGGTTTGACTCCACCTGCTCTGATTGGCTCCTTCCATTCTCAGCTGCCCTCTCTTTCAGACGATGGATTAACCTGCACAGAGTTGCGTTTCTCTTGACCTCATTCTGATTCAAACACACACACATAAGAATAAGGGTAATAAACCCTGAACTTTTCCTTGTATTGCGAGCCCTCCATGACCCACTTCTCCTGAAGTGAGTATGGCAGTTTCTCCACTATTGGATTTATCCCCCTTGCTGCGTCAAGGTAGGATAGGCCGGGTAGGTAACCTTCGTGCTATACAGAGTCGATCTCTAACAGCAAATCATACAGCTCAGTACTCTTTCTGTGATATTTCAGGGAAGTGTTCAAGTTTAGTGAAGAGAGCTCCCTCTACCGCCTCAGGCGCACCATACATCTCCTCTAACCTCTCCCATACGAGCCACAATCCTGCTGGCTTGTCCCTCACATTTACTGATCTATTGCGCCGTGCGTGTGTGGCAGATCCTGGGCCTAACCACCGTATTAACAAATCTAGCTCTTCCCCTGCTCTAAGATCTAGGCTCTCGATCGTATTCATGAATGAGCTTTTCCAGGATAAGTAATTTTCAGGCTTGTCGTCGAACCTCGTCAGTCCTGATGACACAAGTTGACTTCTTACCAGGTAACATTGCTAAGTCAGATGTGAGTGTGTCACTGGGGTGATATGCTGCTCTGGGCGTGGGAGGACTATAGTTGTGGTGTGTGGGCATGTGGGCTTGGTCTGGAAGAGCTGCGTTGTTCATGCTTGGGTGCGTGGGCAGGTGAGGCTGGTCTGACAGGGTTGTGCTCAGGGTGTCTGGATGCGTTGGCAGGCAAGCTTACTCTGTGAGGGCTGCAGTTGGTGTGCTTGGGTACGTGGGTGGTAGAGCCTGGTCAGGGGCGGCTGTCATCTGTCTACTTGGGTGCGTAGATGGGCGGTCCGGGATGGCTGTAGGCGGTGTGCTGGGGTGCGTGTGTGGCCTGCGTTATCTCTTTACCGTAATATTTTTGTAAGATTTTTAATGTTTAGTGACTACGCCACTCTCATTTGTTAGGGTGAGAGAACCCAACCATCAAACACTTGATTCGACTTTCCCCGCAACAGGTTAGTGAATAACAAGAGATACAACTGTCATACAATTCAGAGTTCTTTTTATTTTCTTTCTTTTCGTAATGAGTCTCTGTATATAAAAATATGCCTCACGGGCTCCGTCAAATATAAAAATAGAATATGAACAGTTATAGCATTTATAGGCACGTCATCTCAAGATACAAAAATGTGCAAATGCGCTAGTTATGCAAAAGTGCTAATTGCACGAGGGGTAGACCAAATAACAAAAATTACACGGCAAACAAAGTTAGTAAAGCAAAACGAAAAAAAAAAAAACCAAAATAACACACAAAATCCCCACACTGATAACAAAAGAAAACAAAACTGCCAAAAGGGCAAAATTGGTAATGGCCACCGCACACACACACACACACACACACGCTTGTTAGACACACGTCTTTGGTCTCTCCCTACAGCAAGTATAGGTTCCAAAAGGAGTCTGGGATTTAAGATACGTCTCCCAATAGTAATACTTCAGTGTTCATACCCTAATCACATACACAAGGTACACAAAAGGACAAAAAAAGAAAAAGGGTTGGGAAAAGAACAGTAATGCCCCCCTTCTCTAGTGATACTGCATCAGTGTAGTCAAAGGCACCAACTCCTCCTCCAGATCAGGTCTGCCAAGTTCAAGTCGGGATATGGGTCACGCCGGGTTCCAGCTGGATACCGTGCATCAAGGAAACTTTGGTTCTCTCGAAGCGGCACGCAAGTAGTCAACCACAAAGGGCACAAAGTGGAAACACGCCACCAGTGATACTTGAGTTTGCCCAGCTCGTCACACAAGCTCCAGAACTCAGCCGACCACCAGCTGAGCCCAGCCAGCCGCGAATGGACAGGGCTTTCCTGTACGATGGCTCAACCACAAACGGAGGGACAGAGAGAGCGGTGTATCCACGGTACACTCTACAGCATCAAAAACACAGCATCTTTGCTAGCTAGCTACCACCGCACTGATTTATGCTACACACCGGAAAGAAAGGGGAGTGTCGTTACCCCGTCAAAATAAAGGTTCAGTATAACCACCGGTTACACGTGGTCAGGTGACCCGGGTCTGGGATGGCTGTAGCCGGTGTGCTGGGGTGCGTGGTCAGGTGATCTGGGTCTGGGATGGCTGTAGCCGGTGTGATGGGGGGCATAGGCAGGTAAGCTTGGAGGAGGACTGTAGTTGCTGTCTCTGGATGTGTGAGCAGGTAAGCCTGGTGATCTGAATGGGGGGTGCTGTCACCATGTCTAGATGTGTTGGTAAACAAGCCTGTATGTGACTGGTTACTCAGAGTTTCAATGTGAATGTGAGATATATCCACAAAAGCATCACCTGCTGCAAGGTGGTGCAAGGTATTTGTTGTTCGAAAATAAAACAATGATGACTGCTATTTGGAAACAGTTGAGCTTGAATTAATAGAGGTGCCACAGGAGACCTATAACCCAGCCATGCACTGCGCAAAATGTTCCTCAGTGCACATAAACATGACCAGAGAATGCAGTCTGCATGATGAAAAGTAGTAGTTGGCTAGTAGTAGTTTTGGGTGATTCCTTGCACCACTAGTCCCATGATCAAGAACTGGCCCCTTAAATTAGTCAAATAGGCCTACTAAATTAAATACTATGATTAAATGCTGGCTGTTACACATTTTGAATACCATTATATGGGTAGATGACGGATAGGCAGCAAAAACATTTTTTTCACAAAACATTGTTTATGAGGGGAAAAAGTATATGTCTACGTAGTGCAGCAATTAATCTTTCAAAAAAATCCAAGTGGTCACAATGTTGGTCTATTCATTGATTATTTATTTACGTTGATAAAGCAATTTGCTGAAAATATGTCCTTTGGTGTGACGTTAAGAAATAAATATATTAAGTAATGTAGAAATGACTTGATGGAGTTTTATGAACATTGTTACACTCTTCATATTTATTGCAATTTTTTAAAGTCTTAATTTAATGAGAAATTACCATTTAAGTATTTTTTAGATGTGAGATTATTAGAAACCTTCGAGGAAAAACAGGGATATCTTTCTTTTAAATGTTCAAAATTGTCCGAATTTATACTAACTTTTCAGGGACGATAATTTGTTCTTCCCTAATGCAATATTCAGTGTTTATCAAACATATTGTTTAGCTCAAACAAATATTTGAGCATTTAAAACATGTCACACCGTAGGACATTCATGTCACGCTAAAGGACAGAAATGCAAAACTGAGCCAGAAACAAATATATCAACATGATTATTTTGTCTTTTGATCATAATATAATGTTGTAGTCTATATGGACCTATACTTTACACTTATAAGTCTTTGAATCGTCGATTATCAGCCTATCGTAACTCTTAATGACAGCCATGCGGTCATTGAATGTAACCTGCAGAGCTCATAAGACTCATACTGAAGGGTGACCTAGGCATGACCATCACACTTTTGTAGGTATGCTATGACTGTCACACCATTGAACCTGTAGTGTGTAGTGGCCAGTGCCTGTTTGGTATCTCAAGCTGGACAGCACATTTATGCTGTATATTGAGCTCTCCACAGCATACTTTATTCATCTATACTCCTCTATATACTCTCTCACTGATCTTTCCTTCACTGTTACCGTTATATTTTATGGTTTCAAAGCACCATTAATGACATTTTATATCATTTGACAGTATCTAAAATCAACAGCAAATATTCATCAACAAGGCATCAAAGTATAAATTCCAAAGGTCAATAAAGGAATAAGTAATTTGAATACACAATATTTATCTAGTCAAACAACAAAACAAAAAAACATGTACTACCAGTTGTTTTAAAAGCTATTTCTCAAATATCTAGTCCATTGGTGTGACCTGTTTGTCCTTTGGTGTGATACTCCAAAGTGTCACACCATAGGACTTTTACCATCACACCATAGGACTTTTGAGCTTTTGAGTTAATTTAAAGCCATGTCGTTGCCAACTGAAATACAATTTCACCTTTAGTAAGATGCATTTTCATACATCTACATAAGAAAAAAATATGAAAAATATACACTATTGTCAAAATGTATTTTATGGCTGTCACACCAAAGGACTACAAAACTAATACATCTTGTGGTAGCAAAACATAATTGATGGACTGAAGAACTCTGAGAGAAAAATCTAAAATCCACCCTTGCCATTGGCTTCTTAAGGGTCTAAAGTCACAATTTATGTACCGCTGGAGATTCAACAATAGATAATTATCCACAGAATTAACCAAAAAAATGATGTTACACCACAGGACATTATTTTCTGCAACAAAGTTTCATAAGTCCATACGGTCTCAGAAAAACAGGAAAAAAAATTAAGCATTGCCACTTGCTAAAATAGACACCTTGAAAAACATGCCAGGGTTGTTTAGACAAATGACTGAGCTTTGATTATTTATTTAAAAATGTTTTAATATGGAGAACCAGGCTTGCCTCAGTCACACCATAGGACAAATATGACATTTGACTCAAAATTAAGTATACTTATTTAAGCTCTGGATTTATTACACATTACTTTTTCACAACAACGACATTAGTTTAATCATTTAAAGCATTGACAATTTTGAAAGCATCAATTTACTTAATTTTAAGAGCCTGCGACAGCAAAATTTACACGTCACGTCATCTACCCATATACAATGGAGTGAAGGAAAAGGATTAGGCCTTATTATTAGGCCCTATTGATAGTCAACTATTAATATTGGGCCTATTAATAATAACAATGATAACAAATAACAAAAAAACAATAAGAAGAATAAATAATAATGATAATATTAATCATTATTATAACAGATTATTATTATTATTATTATTATAACGTGCGACTGCCGGACCGCAGGAAACAAATGGGACTCAAACCGGTCCCTGGTTACAAAAAGGTTGGAGTTTGGAACCAGGGATCGGTTTGAGTCCCATTTTTATCCCGCGGACTGGCAGTCCCGCGTTATAATAATAATAATAATAATAATAATAACTAGATTGCATTTCCTCACAGAAAATGCTGGAGTATGCTTGCACGTCTTGCATTCGTTGCCCTTCATGCATGCCTTGCCTTTCATGCATATACTGCCCTTCATGCATACACATCATACAGTTAACCATCTGTACATGAGCTAACTTCCTGTTTGGTATGTATCATATTGGCAAAAACAGATTTTCACTAACTGTAGCGCCCCCCAGTGGCCGTATTGCACTGAATTCGGTAGGTACCCTCTGGGTGTACTGGAGATCATATGTGAGAAATTTCGTTAAAATCTGTCAAGGCGTTGCTGAGATATGAGCTAACTTCCTGTTTGGATGGCGTGTTTGTCTTTGTTGTCAAATTTGATTGGCTGCTGTGCGCCGATGCTTTCAGCTATTGCATTTGTAAATTTTTGTAAATTTCAGCATAGGTGCAGAATAGTCCAATGGTGGTGTGATAAAAATTGAAGGTCGAACAGACAAAAAATGTGGGCGGGGCTTCATTTTTATTGATTTTTGAAAATGTCAAAATGGCGGGAAATTCATGATGGAAAATATGACATCATAGTATGCGTTGGATTCGGCTTGACCCAAGAATTTCAGCGATACCAAGCGTTTGATGAATTGAGGTCAATACGGTCCAATATGGGCAAAAACACATTTTTGCTTATTGTAGCACCCCCTAGTGGCGCATTTGCACGAAAGTCGTGACGTGTCCTCTGGAGATAGTGCTGATGATGGATATAAAATTGGGTTCTGATACAAGTAGCCGTTGCTGAGATATGAACTCACTTCCTGTTTGGCGAAAATTTGTCAATTTGAGCTAAAAGACATTTTCACTAATTGGGGCACCCCCCAGTGTCCAATCTGCACAAAAAATATGGTATGTGGCCTCTGGCTATAGGGAAGATATTGTGTATCAAGTTTCGTTGTGATACGAGCAGGCGCTGCTGAGATATGAGCTCACTTTCGTGTTTGGCGTCTTCGCCGCATAATTCGATTGGCTCCTGTTCAAAGACGGTTCAATCAGTTGTTCCGCAACTGTCAGGGTAGATGTATCTCAGTCTGGAAATCCTGTGTGTAAAATTTCGGGACGATCTGACAAAAATTGTGGGCGGGGAACCATTGTTATTGATTTTTACAAAATTCAAAATGGCGGGAAAACTATCCAGGCGGAAAATGACGTCATAGAGTGCGTTGGATTCGTCTTGGTCCAAGGATTCCAGGGAGTTTTTGAAAATTGGACCTACGGTTCAAAAGTTACAGTTTTCCTGATGGTGGCGCTAGAGAGTTCGAGGTACCCCCGTGAAAAATACAAAACCTGGTCGTCTGACCGAGCCGAACGTTTTTGTTTTTGAACGGATTTTCTATCTTGAGCGGTTCTTCAAAACGAATGGTTCATATACGGAAAAATAAAAAAAAAATAAAAAGGGGAAACGGGGGAATAACAATAGTATGCTTAATCTGTTATTAATAATAATAATTATGAATATTATCATTATTGAGTCAACATGCAATAACTGCCATTCTAAGTCTGTGATTTTGAGACCTGGGTCAATTTTCAGAACGGGGATGTAGCCTGTCTAACTTCAAACAAACGTATTCTTGCTCTGGAATAAGCGGAAATGAGAAAGTTTGCCTCGTTCCCAGCATAGTCATCGACGGAGGGATTCACCAAAATAATGATATTGCGCTCCAGGCCGCTAAACCGTCTGATAGTATCCAAGACCAACACTTCTGGACTCATGTTGTTGACATTGCCGCATGGGAATTTTGTCTTAATTTTGAAGCGATCAGCATGCAGAGCTATCTGTGTTGAGAAAAGCACAGCAATAGCTCCAGGGGAGTGTCCTTCAGATTCAAGGTCATTCAGGATCTCGTTCACAGTCTCAAACACGTTGTTAGATGGCACATGTCTAAAGTTGCCAGGGATTGAGTGGGTTAGTTCCATCTCATTGCACATGTCTTTGAGAAATTGTTTTGTGGGATCAGAGGTCCGATGACCATTCACAACCTTGACCATTTTACTCTGCATTGCATCCATGACTTGCTTAGAGTTACGAACAACCTTGCATAATGTCACTTTGTTTTGTTGGGAGCTAAGGGATGGGAGGCCATCTTGGAATCTATGGTTTTTCTGAAAGTAGTCCAGAAAGACCCAGAGTATACCGTCTTGACCCACAAGTCTCTGAGCCTTCTGATACCAGTTTCCATTCTCATTGCGGAAGTTCTGGGCCTCATCTATGATAATGTGCCGCACCTCTGAGAAATCCATTGATTGAGACATAAAGTCGGTCCTTGTTTCACACCTGCAGATATCCTGCTTCCTGGAAAGAAATTAAACATATAGCATATAACTTTGTAATTTCACAATTTTATGATGGTAATTTCTATTACACAGTGTTCCAAAAACGAATTCACTCCAAGTCAGTGTAACGCACAGTGGGTGTTAATTATGTTGGCAATAAAGCAATGTCAGAAAATTAATTATATTACATTTTGAAAATCAAATTGATTTTAAGTGAGTATACAATACTATAGGTTTTTGGGACACCCTGAATTGTAATGTGGCCTCTGCAGATGGGCCCATTGACCCTTTGCTGAAAAGACTCAAAAACATCATAACGTGGCCATGTCAATGCAAGGAGTTTTAGGTTATCAATTAAGACTAAGCCATTACCATTTTGGTGACAATGAGGTTATAACAGAGGCTCTGGGTTAAGGGGTTAAATGCATACTAATAAATAATGTATACCAGTTTGTTTACATACCTCACAAAGACTGTCAGTCCAACATTTTCAGAAATATAAAGAATATTTCCTGTCTCACAGCGGCGCAAGTTCTTGATCCTCTTTATTAGTTCCACAGCAATCAACGTCTTCCCAGACCCAGGCACACCGTGAATGAAGAGACGATTGCATCCTCGGAGCATCTTTAGAATTTCAAACTGCTTCTCTGTTAGCAGATTAAAAACCTTGCAGCCAAGTTCATCACTCAACGGTGACGTGAAACTCAACAGCACAACCACCAGGGAGCGGAGAAGGAACTTCAGGTCATGTTCTTGGTTCAGTCTATAGCTGTTGGGATATAGCCGACTGCATTCGATCGCTGAGGAGTTCTGGGTCTCAACAAGTTTTGGAATTACACAGAGTTTGCCTGTATAGCCTCCCAGGTTGACCAGCTTCTGCTTGAGATGGAATGCAGTGTCTCTTGCATACTGCCTCAACTCAGGACTGTCCTTGTCCTTGACGACACAGTAGAGAGTGGGATACTCATCCATGCAGACGACAAGTGCTTCATACATCACATCTTCATTCTTGAGGAGACCTATATCAACTGCCCAGCTCTGGGATAGAATGCATATGCCAGGACCCTTTAGGGTTGCTAGTTTCAGATGTCGATCATGGTCTGCAGCAAACTTGTCTTTGAGGACCTCTGGTACCACACTGACCCCATTCTTTGGAACTGTGATGAAGAACAAGATATCAAAAAACATTTTAGAGTATAGATATACTGTACAGTGCCTAACTATGCACTTATCACTCAACAAGCACTTTATCTTATAATACCTAAAATAAAATGCATGTATTGAATTTTAAAGGTTCATTGTGTAATATTTTTAGTAGTTTATTTCCAGAATTCATGCTGCCCATTCATAAGTGTTACCTTTTTCATGAATAGGCCAGTACCACCACCATCAAATTCTAAGTATTCGTTATGACTAAGAAAAATTGCACTTTTCTTACATGAAAAGGGGGATCTTCCCCATGTCCGCCATTTTGAATTTCCAGAAATAGACATGTTCAGCTGCAAAACTTACTGTGCTTTGGTCATACTCATAATTATTAGTTAATTATTTAGTAAATATTAATGAAAAGATCCAAAATTTGCCAGTAAACAGCACATGGGTTGCATAGTTGCAATACCTACTCTGGCCACCACCCTACACAGTGCACCTTTAAAGTGATGTAGGCCTTATAGGTTTCAGCAGTGTATGATTTGCCAACCCCATATGGTAAACCACATGAAGTAAACAACCCTGCCGTAAAATTTGTAAAAAAAAAAAAAAATGACTAAAGCTCCAATAATTTATAAAAGAAAAATACAATAGTGCATTCATTATATTGTCCACGTAAAGAAAGCTCTATGGTAAATTCTTTTACAGATTATACAAAACCTATACAGAATAAATTAAATGCCCTCAGTAGAGCTGCACAATTAGGGAAAAATATGATAATCACGATTATTTGGGTCAAAATTAAAGTCTTATTAAATTTTAAAGTCTTATGAAAATTAAAGACTGATTATTAATCACGATTATTGAACAACAATACATTTTTTTGCAGAATATTATTTAAGATTATATCAAACTGAAATGTAACCAAGAATGAATTGTATATGGGATGAAAAAAACACAGAATTGTACTAATGTGTGAAAGGCAATAGCATGAAACTCAAGGACGCTCTAAGGCAAGTCACTATTGCCACAATTTCAATATCACGATTAAAGATCCATTTCAATTAATTGTGCAGCACTAGCCCTGAGTACAATGTTAAAAGGATGACATTTTTCATACTATCACCTGGGAAAAGTTTCTCCTGAAGTTGTGTCAGATTTTGGATACTGTATACGGGCTTGCAAAGAGGTGGAGAATTTTGCAGACTCACAACATTCTCGAAGCGTTTACAAAAATCGCCATCTGACAAACATAAACATAAATATAAACATACTATTATATGTACTTGTATTTTCTTCATGGCAATATTACTACAAGTGAAATGTCACTTAGTATGCTGTGGAAATGAGTAATCTTTCCAAATTAATCTCTTTAATTCATTTACCTGGGTCTGCACATTGTTCTTTCTCCAACCAGGCTGCAGCTTTAAGCCTGACTACATATTCCCCATCCACATGCCAGGAGTCTGGATCTTTCTCAAAGACAGCACAGCAGAAAGGTAGAATCTTGATGGCCACCACATAACCATTAGCCTCTGAAGGCTTCCCTGATATCACTTTGATAAGCTTACACTCTGGGGGCCAGGCTCTGCTCTTCTTGCAACCTGACATATGAACAGCTTTGAGCTTAGCACACAAGTATTTAATGTGGCTGTGCAATTTGTCTTCATCTAAGCCAGGACAACACCCAACAACCTTTTGCTCTTTATCAGTAACACCAATAAAGATATAGCCACCATATGCGTTTGCAAAAGCTGATGCATATTTGGAAATGACTTCCTTTAGCCTTATCTCAATACATGTACCATGGAACTCTTTCAATTCTACATGCAAACTCTCTCCAAATTCTAAACGTTCCCCTTCATTCACAGAGTCCCTCCTGTAGAAATCACTGGCATTCCGCTTAATCGTTTCATTTCCTGGCAATGGAGATGCTCGACTCTCAACAGGTGCTATCCCTTCATCCAAATGCTGCGTCCTCTTCTCCAAGAGAACAGGAACCTCATCGGGAGAAATACGTGTGACTAATGACCCTCTTCTTTCGCATAAACCACTATCAATGCTGCAGAGTCTTGGCCTGTTAGCACCAGATTGCCATGATCTAACAAAGATATGAACTCTGTTAACTTGGGGGATGAAGTCAAGCATATCTTTATACCCTGAACACACTGACATCTTCAAATGATCCTCAATATCTAATCCTCTCCTCTCCTCTTGGTACGCAGATGACAAATTAGTAACATCCACAGTCACATCCGCTCCTCCCGAATTCACAAGATCATAAACTCTCTCAGCAATGCGCTCCCTGTCCCTTTCTACATGCAAACTCTCCCCAATTTGTACATTTTCGCCCTTATTCAAAGATTCTGCCATTAACGGGTCATCATCTTCCAACTGTTCTGTTCCATTTCTTGCTGATGAGACCATGTGTCTCTTGGGAGCTGGTTCCCCCTCAGGCACCTCTGCCTTCCTTTTAACCCTATCCTTGATCTTCTTTCTAATCTGAACTTTGTTAATTTGGGGGATAATTTCAATCATATCTTCAAACCCTGGACCAACGAGCTTTTCCAATTGTTTCTCAATTTCTAATCCCCTGGACTCCCGTCTGTAATCATATGACGAATTACCTACATCCACTGTCATAACCCCTCCTCCCGAGTTCAGAAGAGCGCAAACTCCTATCAGAATGCTTTTCCTTTCTGATCCTCTTTTCGGCTTTTTCATTTTGTCTCGCTGTACCTCCCCAAATGTTACACTTTCAGAGCACTTGATCTCAATATCAGGGAAGTCTTGGCATGGTGACACTGTCAGGTTAGGTGCGGCCAAGCTGTGGGAGAAGACAAATGTTGAGAAGTGCATCAGAAAATGAAAATCAACTGTGCAGCAATCTGCCATTTGTGTTCATGCAACTGCACACCAATATGCTGGAAAAGAAATGGATGTCAACAACACTTTGAGAATAACATCTCAGAGCGGAATTTTCTTTACTGTTTTCAAGGTATGGTAGCCATGTATCATAAATAGTGTTAACTGCACTATCCAACCTACAGTAAGACTAATAAGAGATAGAGACTAAGAGACTAAAGCCCTATTCCGACGGGACTAGTTTTATGTATGGACATGGGTAAAAGTGATTTTTATCTCAGGACGTTGGTAATAGAAATGGCCGATTCGGACAAGATTGAAATACCTCAGTAAATGAACAGAAAGTAGGAGGGGTTACTCATCATGCACCGCTGTCACTGCCCTTGTCATCATGCGCATGCCAACTCCACAATATATTATTGATTTCTGAGCACATTATTGCGTATCCATGGAGGCATTTGATCCCGTGGAACAATTCTAATAATTGCCTGTTGGTTTACTAACCCATCAAAATCCATTCTAATGCGTCTGCATGCATGTCCTTTCATTTGGAGAGTGCGTTTGACCATGCTCTCTGATTCTGACAGCGAACACAGCTTGGAACAACTCCCTAAAACAAAACTAATGGTTTACTGCAAGGCTGTAATGTTTGCAAGCCTGGAGAGATTGGATATATTGTGCGTTTCGTGCGATTAACCAGACCAGACATGTTTACATGAAGTTTACCCGACATACTCCGCTATCTTCACTGACATGGCGCGTTTGGACAGGACTACATTTCCCGGTTATTATGACTTTACCCCCGGTCCCCCCATTAAACTAGTCCCGTCGGAATAGGGCTAAAGAGATGCTGTAGAGACATACTCTCTAGAGTGAGAGATACTGTAGCTCATAATTTACTTAATCTCGTTGGCTCCGCTGTTCTCTCCAATCTCCATGGCTTCGCTGTTCTCTCCAGTCTCCATGGCTTCGCTGTTCTCTCCAATCTCCATGGCTTCGCTGCTCTCTCCATTCTCCATAGCTCCACTGCTCTCTCCAGTCTCCATGAATCCACTGTTCTCTCCATTGGCCATGCTATGGGAGACAGAGAAAAGTGTTCAGAAGAGTTCAGTGTTCTATAAAGAGTGTATGTCCGTCCGTCGGTCAGTCCGACCGTAACGCTTTCTTAAATTGTATTCCTCCTGTGTGCACAAGGTGGCCAAGTTGAGTTTTTGCCATGGAGCTAATGTGTACAAGCCAAAATGTCTATGATATGTTAACAAACCGGCTACGCTACGCAGCTGATTGCATTGTGAGACAAGAGCAGTGTCAGTGCAGTGCAAGTGCATGCACTTTGCCCTCGGGCACAGAAGTCTTATGTCCCCTCCAGAAAACTTGGAACAGCAAGACAAATGATCTTGTTCTTGTTGTCCACCAAAGAGATTTAGGTTTGAGACAAAACAATGTCAGAATTTCAGCTTTCATTCCCTGGTTTTTAAATCTTGATATGTTAAATACTTTTCGATTTATGACCGTTTTTACGCACCATAGCATTTTTTAAGTGAGCACTAGTATTGGAACAGATCATCTGAAAGGAAAATAAAATGTAATACTTAGTGGTATATCATTTTTTGCAATAACTTCCTCAAGCCTGCTACTCATGGACATCACCAAATGTTATACTCTTCATTTGTGATGCTATTGCAGGCTTTTCAAGTAATTTCTTTTCATTCTTTGTTGTGATGTTTATTTTTTTGTATTATTCACTCGCTTCTTCAGGGGGTGAAATGCCTACTGTACTTGCTTAAAGTGATACTGTCACTCAATGTTCCCTCTAAGCTGCACGACTGCGCAATCGCATACTGCTCTCACGTTCTCAGCGCAGAGCAAATCCATGCAGCGCAGGTAAAACAAGGCGGCAAATTTGTGTGGAGAGGCAGTTGATTGTTGTCCGAAATTTCCAGTCATTGTAGCTTTATAACATCCAATCGAAATAAAACATATTCTTTAGATATGAAACATCTGTCTTACAGCAGTTTAAGGGATCACACTAGACGTGGACTTCTGCTTACAATCAGCATTGAGCCTCCAGCTGCTTTTTTAATAGCGATCAGACAGAGCGCGGATAGCCTACGCCGCGCTTCGAATGCTGATCTTTAAAACAGTGACCAGACAACGTTGTAACAGCTGTCACTCGCAGCCTAATCTACGGCGTTCGGTTGTGTTAAGTAGCCTACACAAAAAGCCTAAATCCATCTCTGTATAATGGATATAAGACAAGTTCTAGAGCTCAATCGTGAATCTGATATGAATGTTGATAACGGTGTCGAGCATCTGGACCGATTTTAATGGATGCCTGTCATAGCTCTGCGAGTGTAAACATCTCAAACAGCATTTGTCCACGCAGTGGAAATGTCTTGAAAACATATGAACTAATATGCCTAAACGAACTACTAGCCTACTGATAAGAAGGTCCATAAAACCCAGTTAGCCAGAGGGTCAGTCAGACTGTCCGGTAAGAAAAATGTTTGCTTCCCAAGATCTGAAGTTTCCACGAGCTCTTAAAGTGACAGTGCATACTTTTACTTCATGTAGGCCTAATTTAAGCTCAATATTTTAGTCTTTTGAATTTGTTACATAGGCCTAGCCTATTATAAAACATTTAAATCCAAATTAAATGATTCATCCTTTTAAACATAAATTCAACATTCTGAGCTATTGGGCTGCTGTAAAGATACTTTCTTTCCAACATCTTACAAATGTAGGCCTAGCCTACAATATATTGATGTTGGTGAGTTGATGATTAAGTAATAATCAAGATTTGGAAACATTACTTAACTGATTTTTTAATATTCACTATAGTGAATGACAATATAATCAACATATTATGAAGCATCAATGTTACCCCTGAAATGGAGGAGGGGGGGGGGTGTCCCGACCCGCTCACCGAGGTTATTGGCTCTGCTCAGTGATATAGTGCATTTGCTCAGGCACCGAAAAAATTAGAGGGAACATTGCACATGATGTCACATGGTGTCAAACTATCGCGGGATGACTGCGACTGCAGTCAGATCTTGCAACCTCTGCAGTTGCTTATCCCCTTCAACGCTCGTCTGCGGACTGCCTCCGAGGTCACGCGCCCATGAACTTGGTCAACAACTCCCTCACGTGTGTATCAGTGGCGGTTTTGGGGGGTGTGATGTTGGTAAGCACAAATTCTGTAACCAAGCCAAACTAGTGGGGTCTCCCCCAGATGAGATTTTTTAAAAATAAAAACCTAAATTGTGAATTTTGGCCTCTTCAGACAGCTCCCTAGGCTACTAAGTCATTCTACCACGTTGCATTTGACATCCTTCACTCCACGACTTGAAAATACAATCCAAATGTTCGTGTTGCATCTTACAGCAATGCATTGAACAGAAAAACACATCACTGACGGTCATCATTCCAGAAAGGGTTCTTATTCTGCTAGGTAGAACTAATAGAAATGAAGTCAAGAGTGGCCACGAGCATGTCGTTGCGACCAGGGTACACTCACTGTAGCCTACACGAGAGCTGCCAAAAACTTGCGTAGGCCTGCCGTTAACTTGAAAACAGGCTACGGGAAAGACACACCAGCCTTTCTGAACAATTGTGAAGTGAAACCATCTATGGATGAGCGAGTGAACCCGTTCGTAAGCCGCAAGCTTCATCAACAACCAAAAATGTTACAGCTGACAAATATAACCTTACCTTAAAATTCTGTCTTTACTGCAGAAATCCCAAACTTTCACTTAATCCACACATTTTCAAAATTATTGTCCACGTTCCCGTTTGTAATCCATATGATATCATAGCTAATTAAGAAAGGCATATTGTGCTGCCGTTTAGCTATTCTCTTCAACTAACTGACGGTGTGTGGTTCATGTTATCTGCATATTCATTCGTTTCTTCTTGATATGTCCCAAAGTTCTACTCCATGATTTGTCCACATCCAAAACACAGACGTTTCTTGAAAACTTTGATTGCAGTTCAAATGTGTTGTCAGTCTTCGAGATTATCATAAAAGCAACTGGCTTCAGTCAAAAATGTAAACATCACGTCTGCCTGAGCTCTACTTCTTGAATCCAATGTAAACGTAAGGTGTCAGATCGAGTTATGATTCATCAACTCATCTGTCAATCATATTTTCCGGTGCGCTATTGGTATGAGCACAATCAAAATGTGCTTCAAAACCTGGCGGGGCATCGGCGGAAAGCCAATTAAAAAACAGATTCTCTGCCATTGACTCAGAGTCATTTAGAATTTGTGCTTAATTTGCTGTAGTAACGTGTTTCACCATCGCTGTTAAACATTGTTTCTCGATAGCCACTGTGGTGTCGCTGTTTAACCAGTTTTATAAGAACCGCCAGTAGCAGACAACACAGACAGCTGTATCACGTCAACAGGATGAAGGGTTTAAATTCGGATGTCGCGTTTGTCGCTTTTATATTGGTAAGCTGTGCTTCAAGTGCTTACATTAAGAACCGCCTCTGGTGTGTATATGGGTCTTGTCTCACACCTCTACACAAGTTTGCGCAGGTCCCCACTTCAGCTCCTCCTCACAGCCTGTCCCCCCACTCCTCACACGTGGTGTGTTAGTAGAGCAAACCGGTGGGAGCTCATCGTCTCATTCATATTTGTGGCCAACTTTAAATGCGCTGTATTTAATAACACCCACATCGTGACAACGAAGTCGTATTCGCCTAGTGAGAATTGGGACTCTACGCATCATCCCTCACTCAGCTTGCAGGTGCATCACAGTGGGACAGACATCACTATAAAGGAGAAGCTGGAGCACACTGCAGCTTAGCTGTCAAGACTTTATTTTGTGCACACACGTGACCAACGTTTCAGTGTTGCTACACCTTCTTCAGAGTCAAATGATAGCAAGAGAGAGAGACACACATTTCAAGACTTGACATTCACAGGTGATCCCACTTGGTTTGGCTAAATTGGTCTCATCTCATTGCAGGTAATTGACCCCACCCCCCAACACCAGGACTAGATTGGGCAAGATTCGGCACCCGCCCAATCTGGCAACACTGAATGCCAGCGATTTCAAAAGCACTGGGACACTGATCTGTGATAGGTCCGTTAGAGCATTAGGTCCAACCCCCTATGGGCGGGGATGAAAGGGTGGGGGAAAAGGCTTGTAGGCTCAATTCGAAACAGGAGGCAGTGACTGTCTCAAATCACGCACTTGTGCACTTCGGGCACTGTTTTTCAGTGCCTAGGGCGCTCACGCTGAAAATTTCAGTTGAACCAGTGCACTGAAAGTGCCAGGATGATCCCCTAACAATGGCGGAAAAATGCAGTGCAGAATGATGGGCTGGATCTCAAATGGTGCACTTGTGCACTTCGGGCACTATGTTTCAGTGCGTAACTAATACGGCATGCGCACTGAAACATGAACACTAAAGTGCACAAGTGCACCATTTGAGATTCAGCCCATGGACACTGCACGCACTAAACGGCGGCCATGTTGACAATGACACGGAGGAAATGTGGCATTCAGTTCAGTAGAAGAGTTTGGTCAACAGTCTCCTAATTCTGTAAGCAATGTTGATGGGACACCAACATTTGTATGCCAACCAAAGTATTGTATGTGTGATTGTTGTCCTTTGGGGTGAAGGACATGGAAATACCAGCACCAGACACTGTGCATTGTAAACAGTAGCCAACTCGTATTTTGGCGAGCTAATGCCATGCTCAGCCGTCACTTCCAGTGAGGGCACAGTGCATAGTGCTCAATTTTTTCCGCAACACTATGCACTAAAGACCTCAGTGCACTGTGTGCACTGTGCACTGACTGTCAGTGCACTGACACAAGTGTGTGATTTGAGGCACAGCCAGTGACTCGATGACTCTCCTCCTACATAAACAGGTCACTGATCAGATAGGTGAAGTTAGCTGATGAGGCAGCCGTTACAAACGGCACTAACGAGGGCGCTGCCTTGCGCATTTGATGTCACGGCGATTCTATGGCGGGAGTTACGTTCATCACGTTAGCGCTTAGCTTACGCATGCTATTTGAATGGTGAATCGTCAGACGGCGGAATCGTAAAATAGGCTATAAATAGATCTAGCGACAGCATATTTAGATACTACAATGTTGATTTATCCATTCGAATGTCAATATCTACATACATAAGTGTCAGAACAAAGAGTATGATAAGGTAGTGGCTTGCGTAGTAGCCATGTTTGTTTTTCAGGTTTCCGGTTTAGAGGGAGGTGGCACAGCATGTTGGGTACCAAGGCAGCGAAGTCAGCATCTGATGCTGACCTCAAATATCCCCGTTACGCCCACAAATGCAGTCAACTGCCGAGGGAGGAAATAAAGCAATTTTTCGTTTCGATCCACACTTCATGACTCGATGTCCAGCTAGCTCACTGGAAGGACAGCTGCCTTCCCTGTTTCGAATTGGGCCGTAGTCTCAACAGAAATCCACCTCTCTTACATTTCCTCCTACAATGATGCAAAATGACGATTTTTACATCATTGTACAGTCCCTCCAGGAAATCGCGATGTTGCGATCACGGTGTTTCCCGCGAATTCTGTGCGAGAGTGCAACTTTAACCAATCACCGCGATTTCCAGCAACTTTGAACCAATCCATGTCCGTAACGTTTTGCGCTAAACATGTTGCCATAAACATGTAACGTGTTGCCATAAACATGTTATTATCTGGGAATGGTCCTTGTGAAAGAACATGGTTTGCTGAAACAAATAAGGCATTAAGGGTGGTAAACTGTAATCTATTATCTATTGCTGTAATCTATTGTAGCCTACATCATTGGAGCACTGAGCTAGACTATGGGTGTAACATTGGGAGCACAGAAAAAAATGTCATCTATTCTATAGGGCAGAGACGTGCGGTCAGGGTAGGCAGGGTAGGCAGTGCCTACCCTGGGATAAATGTCTTAAAAATAAAAACTAACACGTGTTTAAAAAATATATTCTTCAGAGTTCACATACACAACAATAACATTGATTCAGCATAAATTATGAGCTGTTTAAAGTACAGTATACACAGGACAACGATCAAAAACCGAAGTAATCGCACGAAGCAAAGCGCTCAGGCTTGGGCAGGTTGCCGTGGCAACGCGCAGTCCCGGCTGGTAGCAGAGACAGGCTGAAAGCAGAGCTTTCGAATGCCAGCCAGGCAGCCAGGTAAGGCTCGCTTTTCCTCTGCCTAGCCTGCCTTCAATGCTGTCAATGTAGAAGTTTGCGCATGCGTATTAAGTTGTCACATAGCTTGTCAATGGGACTAAAAGCAGAGCCTTTACTCTGTGGCGGGAGTATGTGAGCCAATCACAGCGCCCAAAATGAAAAATTGTTACAATTCAGGCAGTAGCCAATTTCTGCCCTACAGGCAGCCATGATAGCAACAACTAGCAAGGCAAGGCTTGTTCAAATCTCTAGCCGTATCGGAAAGAAAACATGGCAGTTTTTGGCTTTTTGTCTTTATTATTTTAAAAAATGTCGAGAAGTAGCAAGAAAGACGGTTCAAGTGACAGACAGCTGAGCCGTTTGCAATCGCTGCATTGTGGAAATATTCAACATCAGATGGGTAGCAGCTTCAAGTAGTTTGCACTGGGACAAAATGTCTTCATCATGTCAACCACCCCGGGCTTTTAATGGACTGCATGAAAAACATAGCCTAATTGTGATTCTGCTTTAAGGTAAGATTCATCTAATTATTATGCTGTGGGTAGCCTTTTAACATGAACATGCTCAAGTTTTTTTCGTGGTGCCTTTTGTTGTCACTTGTTTGTCAGGGAGTTGACATTGAAGATTGGTTGTGCGGTGGGGGACATGAATAGACCGTGTGTGTGTTATTATGGACGCGAGATTGTTTTTTGAGCGTAGGACATGACTCCATTTCCCTAATTTATTATGATGATGACTACGCAATGCGTGAGTTGTGTGGAGCCTGTTAGCAAGTGCAGCTGCGTTCTTTTGAAGTGCGCGGTGTGCGAGTCGAGATCAACGTGGAACAGGAAGATTGACTGGGAATGGTTTCTCGGAGTGCTTCCGCACTCACAAATTGACTTAATTTGAAACACCTTGCACAACCGTAGCTGAAGTGTTTGAGAATACTATCACGCACAAGAATGAGTCTCAGAAGTGGTTTCGTTGGTTTACTCGAATGCACGGGTCATGTTTGCAAGCAACCCGCCCCCTTGCCTACTTTCCTTCTTGTCTGTGAGTGTTTGATTATCAGCACAAAACGCGGCAGTGAAGCAGGAGCTGTTACCTAGGTTGGTTTATTGCTAAATGTAAATCGTTTCCCCCTCACATGCTATGGTGTGATTCACAGTTGGTGAACTAGACATTTTATCTTCAAAAGTAGGCTACACTGTGCTACCCTCCATCCATGTGAAACACACATTTGCAACAGAATAAACAGAAGAGCAACAAAATCAACTGCTAAAGCCAAAAGTTAAAGCTTTTTCCCCAAAATGTTGTAGCTTTCTAAATTATTATTGTAAAATGTAGGCCTACAGGTCCTTAAAGGTGTAGCCTACAAAGTATGGGTCCTGGAGCTAATTTGGCAATTTGGCAAAACAAATAAGTGTAGCTGACCTTTTCAAGAAATTGAAATTATGTTTTCACTTATTGTTTCAGATTTAGGTCTACTGACAATGTCCAAATGTCTAAATAGTGTAGCCTATTATTTAGTTATTAGAGCTGTGGTGGTTAAGCACTGATGGCATCTTATAGCCTACTTTATATTTGCAGTATTTAGAGAAACATACTAATTTGTTGCACATTAAAGACCATATCAGCATGTTTATGTGAATAGGCCTATTTGCCTATTCAAACCATACCTTGTGGCATAAGGCCCCCCTCTCTCACACACACACACACACACACACACACACACACACACACACACACACACACACACACACACACACACACACACACACACACACACGTTACATTTCAGATCTGCATGAAAGGGGACTATTTGTTCAAAGTTTTTAGTCTTTTGTAAAAGTTTTTAGCTGATAGTGACTCTCCAGATTTGGTTTAAATGCAGGAAACTGCATCTAAGAAATACATTTTTTTCTGGGGGAGGACCGAACCCACCGTTAATATATATATATATATATATATATATATATATATATATATATATATATATATATATATATATATATATATTCTATATTTACTGCCTACCCTACCATACCCTTCACTGCACGTCACTGCTATAGGGTGCCTCAATACGTTACAGTTCGGCAGTCTGAGCTACAGCAAAGAACACCTCTACAATAACAGCTGTCCAAGTTATCAAAGAAGCGTTTGTAGTGTAGGATAAAATGAATCAGTCATCACTTAAATTGTCTTGGGCCGATTCAAAACTCAGTGCGTGAACATGCCATGAGGAGGAAAATTCGTCTGTGTGCTCATGGCTCTGAGACTAGTGGTGGGGGGAGCCCTATCTCACGCCTTTCGTAAAGTCTTCACGAAAAAAATAGAGTAATTTTCGTGGTGCATTCACGTTATTGCCCGCCTTTCGTAAAGTCTTCACGAAAATAATAGATTAATTTTCACGCTGCCTATTCACTTGAATTGCCCCACTGCTGCTATGGTTATCCAAACGTCTGCAGGGGCGGGGAGGGGGTGCTGACAGAACACTGCTGATACACTCGGGACTCACTAATTCGACGCCCTTTCGGTACTTACGCCTTATTATATGTCCCCTAAACCTAAACCTAACCCTAACCCTACTTAACCCTAAACCTAAACCTAACCCTAACCTTAACCCTAACCTTGACCCTAAACCTAACCCTAACCTTAACCCTACTTAACCCTAAACCTAACCCTAACCCTAACCTTAACCTTGACCCTAAACCTAACCCTAAATTGCTTGTTTGAAATGTTTGACTACCATGTGATGGTAGGCTACCGAAAGGGCATCAAACTAGTGGGTCGCTAGGCAACAGTCGGGCAATTCAAGTCAATAGGCAGCGTGAAAATTAATCTATTATTTTCGTGAAGAATTTACGAAAGGCGGGCAATAACGTGGATGCACCACGAAAATTACTCTATTTTTTTCTATTTTTTTCGTGAAGACTTTAGGAAAGGCGTGAGATACGGTTGGGTGGGGTCACCACCTGTTAGGAAGCTCATGGACACATGTTTTTTCCCCTGATGTCCCATAAATGTTTTGATTCAAGTCATCGAACAACAAGCAGTGATGTTTGGGGCGCATAGCTTGTTGATAGCCTGCGCAAGCGTCGCGAGCAGCAGTGCTTGCGCATTAGTTTATTCATTTTTTTCCAATAGCCCTGAAGTAGCCTTCATCAGGGCTTTAAAAGAGTTCAAACTTCCCCCCACTTCCCTTAATGCTTTTTGCGGCATGCTTGGGTGCGCGTCTCCAGTCCATGCGCGCCGGTAACGTGCGCGCCAACGGGTCTCCAAAACGTGCTTGCGCATGTACCCAAAACAAACATGGTGGATGTCATTCTGCCCTTACAGCAGTATTACAGAGAACAATTTCAGCATCACTATATTACCAGAGCATTCACCATTAACATGAAATATACAGCTCAAAGAAATGCCACTATATCTATACAGTCATTCAAACCAGGGTACGTCATGGCATTTAGATTGTGTATCCACCGGCTTTCCTTCTGGTTGAGTAATTTCTGTCTATCCCCTCTTCTTGTGCTCAAGGGGACATGATCAATGCCAATAGCCGTGAATGTAACAGGGGCATTGGCATGTGTCTCATTAAAGTGTTTGACCATGGCATAATCACAATTTCCATTCTTTCCAGCATATTTATGTTCGGCCAAACGGTCTTTAAGGCGTCTTTTTGTGCGCCCGACATAAAAAGCTTCGCAAAGCGTGCATCGCAACAGGTAAATGACATGGGTGGTTTGGCAGTTTATAAAATGTCTGATTGTAAAATCCCGATGTGTGTTTGGGTGTCTAAAACTTTTGCATTTCACCACAATGTCGCATATTTTGCAATGTCCGCATTTGAAAGTGCCGTTGGGCTTTTGGGGGATCCACGTCTCTGGTCTCTGGTCTCTAGGGGATAGGTGACTCCGTACCACCTTATCGCCTATGGTCGGCGCTCTTTTGAAATAAAAAATAGGGGGTTCTTTAAAAATGTCCCTTAAGGTGTCGTCACATTGTAAAAGTGTCCAGTTGTTAGTAATGACTTTGCGGATGTCATGTGCTTCTGTACTATACCGCGTTGAAAAAAACATTCGGTTGTTGTCATTGCATATCTCTTTCCTCTTTAATAAAACGCTGCGCTCTTGCGCTTGGGCTTTTGTGAGGGCCGTGTTAAGGACTTTCGGTGCATATCCTCTTTGTTTGAAGCGATCCAGCATCTCCCTGCTCTTATTTTCAAAATCATCTTCTTTGTCACATATCCTACGTAACCTCTGGAACTGTCCATAGGGAATGTTCTTGATAAGATGAGGCGGGTGAAAACTCTTTGCGTGTAACAGTGTGTTTTTGTGTATGTCTTTGCGATAGATAGAAGTATGAAGGAGCCCATTAGTGTCTTTCGTGATTTCTAGGTCTAAGAAGTTGATTTTTGTGTTGCTGTATTCCAGTGATGGTTTCACATTCGCATTGGTGGCGGTCGCCTGGTGGTCTAGGTATATTGATGACGTCATCATGATATGGAATGGCAGCGAAGAGGAGTTGATAAGCTTTCACAGTTATCTCAACAGCACCAATGCGAATGTGAAACTATCACTGGAATATCATGTCATTAGCTCAGAGAAAGAGGAAATGTCAAGACAAAATCATCCCTTTTTACTATTATAATCTCAAAAGTAGCATAGCAAAATCATTTTTGAAAGTAAAGCACCTGTGACAGTAGTCTACTTTCTTGCCCTCTGATTTTAACACAGGTAGGCTACTGATTTTAGTGTCAGAGCCTGACAAAAAAAAACCTTCCTTTCATGACCAAAATACAACCCCCGTTGCTATCTAGCTAGTAGGCATTGTAGCTAGCTTGCCCAAAATACACCATGTTCAACCATAGATCTGTGTGGCAACCGCTTCATTTTGGATAATGTGACGCCGCTTACCAATTAATCGTAAGTCGCTAAGCTAGTGAAAGTCAATAGATCCATGTAGCATTGTAGCATGCTACATGGATCCATTGACTTTCACTAGCTTAGCGACATATTCCCTCTTTTAACTTGTCTTAAAGCAAGACAACGCTTAACATGAAAAATAAGACACTTTACCACCTTTATAAACCCCAGCCAACGATTTTAACTGTATTAAGCCCCAAAATAGTGGCATACCCCTTTAAGACGTTGACAAATTTTTGCAGTTATGATGAGAACGGGCGAGTGAGAGAGGGAGAGGGAGAGGGGGAGGGAGAGAGAGAGAGAGAGAGAGAGAGAGGGAGAGGGAGAGAGGCACAACACGCAATTGGATAGCCATTAGCCTACGGGCTGGCATTGACCCAGTGGGGGAAAAAAGTTTTAGGTATGGCGATCAAAACATATGCAGTCATGTTTGGAGGATAAACTATTGGGCTGCCATGTAGCCATCCACACTACTAGGCTACAGATAGGTTATCTGACTCCAAACGGGAAAAAAAAATGGGATGACAGAGCGCAGGGATGACGAGAGACAGCCATGGTATGAAATCAAATATCATGCAAAAATCGAACTCTCACATGGATGCGTATCGCTACGACCGGGCGCAGTTAGGACCAGTCCTAAGTTCTGCTGGTGCAACGGGCTTACGTAGGGTGGCCATCGGTCCGTTTTTACGACCTGTTCACGACGTCCGTGTGTCCCTCTCTTTGTCTTTCCTTTCCTTTCCTCCTAGCCTTTTGCTTATGGCCTCGAGATGCGAGGCAACGTCATTGACGCAAACTAGACCTTGACAGTCGTCAGTCGCGTTTCCGATATCTGTGACCGCCATGTTACTCCAGATATATCCCCAGACTTCGCCCAGCGAATTAACTGTATTGCTGTCGCCTTATGTCGGGGAAATCTCCGTGCAACAGCCCTATATGAAGTTCATTAACTGACTGTATGAAAGTTAAATAAGGTAACTAGGCCTATATTATTGTCTACTGTCTGTTTCCTATTTTTTCCTGCACTGGTGGCAACGCATAGTGCAACTAAGTTTGTCCGCTAAATGCCTTTACAACGATACGAGGGTTCCCACAACGGGGTCAGCCCTATGTTCCCACAGTCCGTTGGTCCCACAGCCCATTGGTCCCACAGCTTATTCTTGCTGCTCCATGTTCCCAGATTTTAAAGAAATGATTCAAATATATAGGCCCCATTTTCCATAACAACATGTTCCCACATTTCCGAGTAAACTAAGAGAGCATGCCTTTCTCCCTGCCATGGGACATACGGCCTAACTTTGAATAAATTCTTAGAAATGTGGGAACATGGGCCAGTAGGTATAAGCTGTGGGACCAATGGGCTGTGGGATCAATGGGCCTAAAAATAATGCTAAAAGTCTTAGTGATGTGGGACCAATGGCACGCTCCCCTCACAACTTTACAAACAGGGCAAAGAAACGTCTTTCTGCACGGGCGCTGTCTGTATTTTGAGCTCCACCCAGCGTCTGCATGAAAAAAAAAAGGTTGACAGAAGCGGTTTGCCTCCCTTAAAACACCGCTGATAAACAGACTTCTGACCAACTTTGAGTAAACTAAATCAAATGAATTGTTAGCTATTAGGCCTACGAATGCATGACTATGACTACCCAAAATACATTTTTTTTAAAAATATGAAATAGCCTACACAGACAACAACGGAAGGATTTGTCTATCGTAACCTGCCGTCTCTGATACAATATTAAGTTAGTGGTACTGATGACTCCTTTATCGGAGCGAGGTAATGAAATGCGAAAATCCTTCCCCCCAAAAATATTGTTTTACAAGTAAAACTGCTGTTGGCAGCTGAGTTAGTCTGAGGTAAGATGGCAGCGCTGTTCCCTGATTTCTGCCTACAGTTTAGAATGCCAACTTCACTGTTTTCTCCACGGAGGCGGGGATTCGGCAAGTCGAAGCAATGGGTGCGCGCGAGGACGCTAGGTTAGAAAGTTAAGGGGCGGGGTTGTCCGGCCGAAGTCCGGACAGCTGGTCACCCTAGGCTTACGGTGGTCTTAAATTTTGGTCTTAACAAAGACCACTTTAGCAGTTACGACCAGTCTTAGCTAAGACCATTTGGTGCAACCGGCCCCTGGAGTCCCACAGACTGCAACATGTAGCTATGAATTTATGTATAAACCCTCCATACAGCGATCCTTAACCAATGTTCACAGGCAGAAATGGCTCATCCAGACAACTTATCATTGTTCACTCTCGAGTGCTCTTGCAACTCTGGGGAGGAAAAAAAATCTTAGAGGGCGTCAAACATACAACATCACCAGTGGTGGTTTTTAGGAAATCTGAAGCCCAGGGCAAAGAAGAATTTGGCAGTGGTTTCCTACCATGCTCAGGGTACCTCAGTTATGGAGGGAGACGGAGAGGCGGGAGAGTTCTTTGGTCAGGGTACCTCCTTACAAACTGTCTCCTCCTTGTGTATATCGTCTCTGGTTAACTTTTGCTCTTACATGACCATAAAACTGTCCCACCCCCCAACCACCTGCATGACAAAGGTAACCTGATCATAAAACTGTGCCCGGCCCTAGTCCTCCACCATGACGTACCCAGGGAATGGAATCAATCACGCCACTGCACAGTTTCTATGCTCTTCATGTATTAGCCTCACTCTTGGAGTAATAAAGTATAGATCTGCTATTGAAGTGTGTAGAGCTGTATTACAATTGTGACCGGTGGTCATGCTGAACTTTTATTCTGACGGGGTAAACGACACTCCCCTTTCCTTCCGGTGTGTAGCATAAGTCATTGCGGTGGTAGCTAGCTAGCAAAGACGCTGTGTTTTTGATGCTGTCGAGTGTAGCGTTGGCACGCCGCTCTCTCTGTCCCTCCGTTTGTGGTTGAGCCATCGTACGGGAAAGGTAGGCGTCCTTCTCTGTTGATTCATTGCTCTTTTGGTGCATTATAATGTACTTAGTTTGTTGGTTACTGACGCCATTTAACTTAATCGCAGCCCTGTCCATCCGCAACTGGCGTGAACCCAGCTGCGGATGGACAGGGCTGCGATTAAGTTAAATCCATCCGCAACTGGCGTGAACCCAGCTGGCAGTCGGCTACTGTTCTGGAGCTTGTATGCCGAGCTAGGCAAACTCGAGGTAAAGTTGCGGTCCGTACGTTTCTCTCATGTGTTATGCGAACGTAGTCTCTGTTGTGACTGATGTAATGTTACTCTATCGCAGTATCACTGGTGGCGTGCTTCCACTTCGTGCCCTTTGTGGTTGACTACTTGCGTGCCGCTTCAAGAGAACCAAAGGTAATGTCGTGTTTTCTCTGTCGGCATGTGCCTGAATCTGGCATTTTTTTATTTAGCGTTTATTGATTTGACTTGCATGTGCCACAGTTTCCTTGATGCACGGTACCCAGCTGGAACCCGGCGTGACCCATATCCCGACTTGCGCTTGGCAGACCTGATCTGGAGGTAATGCCTTCATTTTCTGTAAGAGTTTCGATGCTTAGCACTTGACTTGTGTAGGGAGTTGTGTGGGGTGGGGGTGGGAGTGGGGGTGCTCCGCAGGGGGGTCAGCCCAATGTTCCCACGGCCCATTGGTCCCACAGCCCATTGGTCCCACATTGCTAAGACTTTGGCGTTTTTTCAAAATTAGGCCCAATGGTCCCACAGCCCATTGGTCCCACATCACTAAGAATTTTTAATTTAATTTTAGGTCCGTTGGTCCCACAGTCCATTGGTCCCACAGTCCATTGGTCCCACATCACAAACAGTTCAATGGGCTGTGGGACCAAGGGACCCACTAGTTTGACGCCCTCTCTGTACTTCACATGGTAATCAATTTACCAGCGATTTAAGGTTAGTGTTAGGTTTAGGGTTAAGGTTAGGGTTAGGGTTAGGGTCGTATGACGTAAGCGGTAAGTACCGAAAGGGCGTCGAACTAGTGAGTCCCGTGGGACCAATGGGCCTAAAAATTCAAATAAAAAAGCAATGTGGGACCAATGGGCTGTGGGAACAATGGACTGTGGGACCAATGGGCTGTGGGACCAATGGGCCTAAATAATGAAAAAAAGTCTTAGTGACGTGGGACCAATGGGCTGTGGGACCAATGGGTTGTGGGACCAATGGGCTGTGGGACCAGTGGGCCGTGGGATCAATGGGCAGTGGGACCAATGGGGCGTGGGAACATTGGTACGCTCCCCTCCGCAGGTGTGATGGCGGGACTGGCGGCGTGGTGCTTTTGATATCGCGTTGTGGTGTCGCGGTTGCACCTGTGGGAGCGCCCGCATTTCCACAATACACAACTCCTGTTTAATCGATTTATAAACGCCGTTTCTAATGGTAACTTTCTCGTTAAATGTACTTAGGAGGAGTTGGTGCCTTCGACTACACTGATGCAGTATCACTAGAGAAGGGGGGCTTTACTGTTCTTTTCCCAACCTTTTTCTTTGTTTTGTCCTATTGTGAAAGTGATTTATCCTATGCAACCTTTTCACTTTGTAACGTCCGAGACGATCAATGGCGAACAGATAGAGAGGGTCGCATCATATAAGTACCTAGGGATTGAGATGGACGACAGAATGTCTTTTAATCAATGTGCACAAAACAAATGTAAGAAGTTGCAACAGAGAATGTTCTTTTTAAGGAAGCTCAAAGATTTTAAACTAGAGTGCAGTATTCTTCAATTATTTTACCAATCACTTTTACAAAGTATTTTATCATTTGGACTTATTTGTGTCTATGGCAATATGCATGTGCAGGACCACAAAAAATTGCAGCGCATCATCAAATCGGCCAGCAGAGTGATTGGTGTTGACCAGACATCTGCAGTTGAGTTGTACAACGAGCTTATTTTAAGAAAGATGGACCAAATTTTAACTGACCCTACACATCCCCTTTACCCAAAGTTTGTAAAGAGTACTAGGTTAAATGACAGACTCCTGCAAAGAACAATCAGGACAGTAAGATACCAAAAGTCATTTGTACCCACAGCGATCAGGCTATATAACAGCAAGCCCAAAGCAACTTCAGCACTTTAGTTCTCTCACTTGCCCCTATTTATTTATTTAATGCATTTTTACACAGCACTGTTTTTACTTCTATTGTTTTTACCTATTGTTATTGTTATTTCATTTTACATCAAATGTTCTTATCCCTTATTTATTTTAATGTGGTATGTCCAGCGTCCACTGTCTATGTGTTGTAGTATGTCCTGAGGAGATGTGAAATGTTGACCACTTGAGTTTCCCCCTGAGGGATAATAAAGTTTACCTTGACCTTGACCTTGACCTTGAAGGGGCTCGTGTAAGTTTTCACTCTAACATCCGAGACGAAGGGGCTCGTGTACGTTTCTACTTAGTAACATCCAAGACGAAGGGGCTTGTGTAAGTTTCACTCTAACATCCAAGACGAAGGGGCTTGTGTAAGTTTCACTCTAACATCCGAGACGAAGGGGCTCGTGTACGTTTCTACTTAGTAACATCCAAGACGAAGGGGCTTGTGTAGGTTTTCACTCTAACATCCGAGACGAAGGGGCTCGTGTAAGTTTCTACTTAATAACCGCCAAGACGGAGCTTGTGTATATGATTAGGGTATGAACACTGAAGTATTACTGGGAGACGTATCTTAAATCCCAGACTCCTTTTGGAACCTGTACTTGCTGTAGGGAGAGACCAAAGACGTGTGTCTAACAAGTGTGTGTGTGTGTGTGTGTGTGTGTGTGTGCGGTGGCCATTACCAATTTTGCCCTTTTGGCAGTTTTGTTTTCTTTTGTTATCAGTGTGGGGATTTTGTGTGTTATTTTGGTTTGTTTTTTTTTACAATTTGATTTACTAACTTTGTTTGCCGTGCAATTTTTGTTATTTGGTCTACCTCTCGTGCAATTAGCACTTTTGTATAACTAGCACATTTGCACAATTTTGTATATTGAGATGACGTGCCTATAAATACTGTAAAAGGTTCATATTCTATTTTTTTATATATTTGACTGAGCCCGTGAGGCATATTTTCAGATACAGAGACTCATTACGAAAAGAAAGAAAATAAAAAGAACTCTGAATTGCATGACAGTTGTATCTCTTGTTATTCACTAACCTGTTTCGGGGAAAGTCGAATCAAGTGTTTGATGGTTGGGTTCTCTCACCCTAACAAATGAGAGTGGCGTAGTCACTAAACATCTTAAAAACATCTAAAAATATTAAAAATATTACGGTAAAGAGTTAACGCAGGCCACACAATGGTAACGGAAACTTTCTGTGGCACCTCGGAAGAGGATGCACAACCAAAGATCCGCAACAAGAGATTAGTGATTGAGCTTCCTGAAACTGTTGTTGAGGCATCTTCCTGATTGTGTCTGAATATGTGCAATGCACCAGAAGCACTACAGTGACATCTGGTGGTTCCAGAGAATAATGTCATGAATCTGATTGAACGCCTACTGACATTACTGTGCAGGGAAGAGTGAAAACATTAGCCTGCATACAGCCACATACAGCCTGCCAAGGTCATGATAGGGCCCCTATGACCTACAAGAGGGCAATTGACCTAGGGGCAAATGTTCCTCATGGTCACCCCATACTGTAGCTCCGTCCCTGGTCATTCCTTTGACTTTTTTTCACCATATGACCTAGTTTGCAGTATTGAAAGGTAGCCTGCTGTTTTTTTTACTCTTATGAGATTGATCAATGACCGAGGCTTGAAGAAAGAATGATGCGGTAGTGGAAGTGGATTAAGTTACGTAATTGTGTCAAGAAAAATGAATGAGGTAGTGTTACTAGCAAGCTGACGATATCCATTGCAAAAGGCTCAATATATGAAAATGCTCAACCCACATTACCGGTCATGCTCTGGTATAATAATGGGCACACCTTGGGCAACAACTAACTGCAACAAAAAACTTTCACCCACTCACTTTGTGCTTATTAAAAGTATGTGATTGGAATATAAATACTGTGCAATATAAATAATATGATTAATATAATTGCTTATTTGACCAAATTCATCATATAAAGCAACATGAAGATGTCTATTTGGGTCCAAAAAAGATAATTACTAACATTGAAATTATTTTTTCTTTTTAAAATATCCATTAGCGACCGTTTAATGCTGTGATAACTTCTGCCCAGTCACCACCTGCCTTTCCTGGTGAACCAGCCACTTGACAAACCTGTTAGCCTATGCTGTTGACTGAGGGCCATAAAAAAATGTCCATAACGGTTGTCGCGTCTCGCGTGTGGAAAAGGTTTGGCAAACGGATTTTTAAAAAAAAAATGTAACTCTTGGAGCACAATCAAACCATATTCTGTAGGTAAAGACCTAGCATCTCTCTCATCTCTCTCAGCTGTTATTTTATCCAGGATAATTAGAAATGATAATGAAGAATTTCTTTTGAATAAGCTTTTGATACAGTTTTATTTGTAGACTATTTTATATGTAGCCTACCACTTTCAGCACTGCTCATTTTGAAACTTCAGTATGTTAATGCTTTCTTAACATATTTGACACACTAAAGCATTGTGGTGATAGGCTACAGTTCATGATTTTCTTTTATCATTCAAGCTATTAAAGTAGCTTCCTTATGCAATGAGAGATGCATTTTGATAACAGGAAATTAACCCCTCTTCTAATGAACCTGTTAGAAGAAACCCTCAATTTAACATTAATCTAGGTCAATTTATGAGTAGGCTATACACTGAATACTATATTAATTTGAATATTTTGCAAGTGCTGCATACATTGTGATAAATAATCTCCCTCTTCTCATCTAGTCAAACCAGGCCAGGATGAGGTTGAGTTAGAGAGAGAAGTAGAGTAGGCCTAGATTACTTTTGCTGTGAGTGTGGTCATCTATTGCATTTCTAAACCACTGCCCAAACTAAGATTCATTTTAAATAAATAGTTGATATAGTCAGCGCACATTTCCTGGTAGCTGAAAGAGAGATTCATGCATGAATATTGCGCCTTTTCGCATAGGCCGATTGGTCAATAAGTAGTCGGATGTGCTCCGCTGATTATGAAGGGCCGGTCTGGGCCAAAAATGCCCGGGCCATTTTGTTCTCCCAGTCCAGGCCTGACTACTGCAGCCAAATAAAAATGGATATAGGCCTACTCCGAAATGTCTGAATGAAATTTGAATAATCTTCAAACTGACTGGGCCATTCTGTATCAAGCGAATAGGCCTACATCCTCTTTCGGAAACAACATTCGAATTACTAGAGAAAACGCAGCCTGTATATATCTTGAGATGAGGGCACTTTAAGGGGTAGGCTATAGCTCTATAGGACTCATTAGTTCTGGTCTCCAAAATTTGTCCAAACAACAACTGATTATCCTTGTGCTTCTAAAGACAGTTTCTGCCACTCTTTAAGGCAGACAATTGTGTTTTTTCCCCCCAAATGAAGTACTCACGTCAAGGTCACATGCTTAAAATTAATGAAAAACTAATAAGCAGTTAAGTGGCTCTACCAGCTGTGATCCGGTTCCCATCGTTCACTTCTGGGAGCCGTTCAAAAGAATCGTCTCATTCGCAAACGTCACAACTCTACTTACCTTGGCATCCTTAGTCCTTAGCAGTATCACGGCGACGCACTTGCAGCTTGTTTCTGGAAATAAAGACAATCAGGGGGTGATGAACTTCAAACTATTTGCCAACAGTTAGCCTATTCCCCTGATCTGATGGGACTGTGATACTCCAGAGGAGTAATATCTAGGAGGAGGCACAGAATCTGTTTTTTTCTTTTCTTTCTTCTGACGTGGTTTAGGGCGTCACCAGTGACCAAAACACAAACACTAAGAAACAGAGAACAAAAGTCAAACGTCCATTGTGTGACTTTTAAAGCCACACAATGGGCACGCAGCTCAGCTGATGCTGTCTCGAGAAACAAAAGATGTCCTGTCATGCTTGAAAGGGCATGGATTCTTCCCTGGGTGCGCCTTCAGGTGTGCTGTCAGCTGCTGATTGGTACAGATGGAACACCTGCCCGGACATGCGGAGATACACTTGGCACGTTTGCTGAATATACGGAAGGGAAAACAGGCGCCGACTGGATTCATCAGTGTCTTACCTTTATTGGGCTGTATGGGTTATGTTGACATTTGTAATCTTAATACATATAATGATGGGCTATATTTTTGTCAAGGTAATTGCCAAAAGTAATGCACTGAATTAACCTTAAAGTAAATGGAGGACATATCTGTAATTGGGATGTCAAAGTCTTTCTAAGTTACCTTTAAAGTAAAGGTGGAGGTGATATGGTGAGTCCATAAACTCAATGTACCACAAGTTGTTACTTCAACATACTGAAACCCCAGGTTTGCCATGCCCTGAACCCCCTTAAGTTTGCATAGGCCTACCAGGAAAATGTGAGCGTAAAGGATGATCCTATCTGCTGCGCAAGATGCATTCACACCTGGACAAAGAAGACAGTGCTGTTAGAATCATGTTCTTTGTTTTCTCCAGTGCCTTCAACACCATCCAGACACTCCTATTGAGGGACAAACTGTTACAGATGGGAGTGGAGACAGGACAGGTGACCTGGACTACAGACTACCTCACAGAACATCCCCAGTTCGTCAGACTGGTGGACCTCACATCAAATAATATGTGGTCAGTAGCACCGGAACTCGGCAAGGACCTGTGTTGTTCACCCTTTACGCCACTGACTTCAACTACTACTCGAAATCCATTGCCACAGCCAATGGGGATCCAACAAACACAAGCTAAACAAACCTATTTTTAATGTGATGTCCTTAAAATGTTATAAAATAATATTCATTGGTGGCTTTTTATAAAAGCAGTCCTGAAAACAATGTGCAAAGACTGTGTCAGGGCAGTCAATATTACTGATCAAAAATATATTTCAAATAAAATACCCTTTTTTCTCTTCTCTTTCCCCTTCTTTCCCTCCTTTCTTATCTTTCTCATTTTGTTTTCTCCCCCCCCCTCTTACAGCCCAATATGCACCATATCCCCCAGCCACTTGACAAACCTGTTAGCCTATGCTGTTGACTGAGGGCCGGCCAGTTTACATTAGACCATTCCTGTCTGTCTGCCTGTCAAAAGAGTTATGTTGGCTCAAGTAGATCTCCTGGTGTGTGGGTGTTCCCTCCTCCCTCCACACCCTTACAGTGTTTTCTACCTTTCTGTCTGTTGCAAATGTTTTACTGTATGAATCACTCTTCTTGATTGAACTGCAATTGAGTTTCTTTCTACAGCAGGATACCCTAATTAAACTCATAACACCAACAGATAGGCTGTGTAAAAAACATAAACTATACGTTTTAAACCAATGTACAAGTTTTGAAACTAATATGTTTAAACCCATAGGCCTACTAATAAACTGTTCAGACAGTCCTTGTAAAGTTGCTTGAAAACATTATTGTTTGAGACACCTGTTTTTACACCGTCATAGCAACACACACCAACCCCTTTTAAAAGTAGGCTAGAAGACTACTGCAGATATTTTGTTTGCCAAATAAAAATGGATATAGGCCTACTCAGACTCATCATGAAGACATTCCGAAATGTCTGAATGAAATTTGCATAATCTTCAAACTGACTGGGCCATTCTGTATCAAGCGAATAGGCGTACGTCCTCTTTCAAAAACAACATTCGAATTACTAGAGAAAACGCAGCCTGTATATATCTTGAGATGAGGGCACTTTACTTTAAGGGGTAGGCTATAGCTCTATAGGACTCATTCATTCTGGTCTCCAAAAATTGTCCAAACAACAACTGATTATCCTTGTGCTTCTAAAGACAGTTTCTGCCACTCTTTAAGGCAGACAATTGTGCTTTTCCCCCTCAAATTAAGTACTCACATCAAGGTCGCGTGCTTAAAATTAATGAAAAACTAATAAGCAGTTAAGTGGCTCTACCAGCTGTGATCCGGTTCCCATCGTTCACTTCTGGGAGCCGTTCAAAAGAATCGTCTCATTCGCAAACGTCACAACTCTACTTACCTTGGCATCCTTAGTCCTTAGCAGTGTCACGGCGACGCACTTGCAGCTTGTTTCTGGAAATAAAGACAATCAGGGGGTGATGAACTTCAAACTATTTGGCAACAGTTAGCCTATTCCCCTGATCTGATAGATCTGATAGATCCAGTGATACTCCAGAGGCACAGAATCTGTTTTTTCTTTTCTTTCTTCTTACGAGGTTTAGGGCGTGTCCAGTGACCAAAACACAAACACTAAGAAACAGAGAACAAAAGTCAAACGTCCATTGTGTGACTTTTAAAGCCACACAATGGGCACGCAGCTCAGCTGATGCTGTCTCGAGAAACAAAAGATGTCCTGTCATGCTTGAAAGGGCATGGATTCTTCCCTGGGTGCGCCTTCAGGTGTGCTGTCAGCTGCTGATTGGTACAGATGGAACACCTGCCCGGACATGCGGAGATACACTTGGCACGTTTGCTGAACATACGGAAGGGAAAACAGGCGCCGACTGGATTCATCAGTGTCTTACCTTTATTGGGCTGTATGGGTTATGTTGACATTTGTAATCTTAATACATATAATGATGGGCTATATTTTTGTCAAGGTAATTGCCAAAAGTAATGCACTGAATTAACCTTAAAGTAAATGGAGGACATATCTGTAATTGGGATGTCAAAGTCTTTCTAAGTTACCTTTAAAGTAAAGGTGGAGGTGATATGGTGAGTCCATAAACTCAATGTACCACAAAATGTTACTTCAACATACTGAAACCCCAGGTTTGCCATGCCCTGAACCCCCTTAAGTTTGCATAGGCCTACCAGGAAAATGTGAGCGTAAAGGATGATCCTATCTGCTGCGCAAGATGCATTCACACCTGGACAAAGAAGACAGTGCTGTTAGAATCATGTTCTTTGTTTTCTCCAGTGCCTTCAACACCATCCAGACACTCCTATTGAGGGACAAACTGTTACAGATGGGAGTGGAGACAGGACAGGTGACCTGGACTACAGACTACCTCACAGAACATCCCCAGTTCGTCAGACTGGTGGACCTCACATCAAATAATATGTGGTCAGTAGCACCGGAACTCGGCAAGGACCTGTGTTGTTCACCCTTTACGCCACTGACTTCAACTACTACTCGAAATCCATTGCCACAGCCAATGGGGATCCAACAAACACAAGCTAAACAAACCTATTTTTAATGTGATGTCCTTAAAATGTTATAAAATAATATTCATTGGTGGCTTTTTATAAAAGCAGTCCTGAAAACAATGTGCAAAGACTGTGTCAGGGCAGTCAATATTACTGATCAAAAATATATTTCAAATAAAATACCTTTTTTTTCTCTTCTCTTTCCCCTTCTTTCCCTCCTTTCTTATCTTTCTCATTTTGTTTTCTTCCCCACCTCTTACAGTCCAATATGCACCATATCCCCCCAGCCACTTGACAAACCTGTTAGCCTATGCTGTTGACTGAGGGCCGGCCAGTTTACATTAGACCATTCCTGTCTGTCTGCCTGTCAAAAGAGTTATGTTGGCTCAAGTAGATCTCCTGGTGTGTGGGTGTTCCCTCCTCCCTCCACACCCTTACAGTGTTTTCTACCTTTCTGTCTGTTGCAAATGTTTTTACTGTATGAATCACTCTTCTTGATTGAACTGCAATTGAGTTTCTTTCTACAGCAGGATACCCTAATTAAACTCATAACACCAACAGATAGGCTGTGTAAAAAACATAAACTATACGTTTTAAACCAATGTACAAGTTTTGAAACTAATATGTTTAAACCCATAGGCCTACTAATAAACTGTTCAGACAGTCCTTGTAAAGTTGCTTGAAAACATTATTGTTTGAGACACCTGTTTTTACACCGTCATAGCAACACACACCAACCCCTTTTAAAAGTAGGCTAGAAGACTACTGCAGATATTTTGTTTGCCAAATAAAAATGGATATAGGCCTACTCAGACTCATCATGAAGACATTCCGAAATGTCTGAATGAAATTTGCATAATCTTCAAACTGACTGGGCCATTCTGTATCAAGCGAATAGGCGTACGTCCTCTTTCGAAAACAACATTCGAATTACTAGAGAAAACGCAGCCTGTATATATCTTGAGATGAGGGCACTTTACTTTAAGGGGTAGGCTATAGCTCTATAGGACTCATTCATTCTGGTCTCCAAAAATTGTCCAAACAACAACTGATTATCCTTGTGCTTCTAAAGACAGTTTCTGCCACTCTTTAAGGCAGACAATTGTGTGTCGTCTCCCCCCCCCCCCCCCCCCCCCCCCCCCAATTAAGTACTCACGTCAAGGTCACGTGCTTAAAATTAATGAAAAACTAATAAGCAGTTAAGTGGCTCTACCAGCTGTGATCCGGTTCCCATCGTTCACTTCTGGGAGCCGTTCAAAAGAATCGTCTCATTCGCAAACGTCACAACTCTACTTACCTTGGCATCCTTAGTCTGCAGCAGTATCACGGCGACGCACTTGCAGCTTGTTTCTGGAAATAAAGACAATCAGGGGGTGATGAACTTCAAACTATTTGGCAACAGTTAGCCTATTCCCCTGATCTGATAGATCTGATAGATCCAGTGATACTCCAGAGGCACAGAATCTGTTTTTTCTTTTCTTTCTTCTTACGAGGTTTAGGGCGTGTCCAGTGACCAAAACACAAACACTAAGAAACAGAGAACAAAAGTCAAACGTCCATTGTGTGACTTTTAAAGCCACACAATGGGCACGCAGCTCAGCTGATGCTGTCTCGAGAAACAAAAGATGTCCTGTCATGCTTGAAAGGGCATGGATTCTTCCCTGGGTGCGCCTTCAGGTGTGCTGTCAGCTGCTGATTGGTACAGATGGAACACCTGCCCGGACATGCGGAGATACACTTGGCACGTTTGCTGAATATACGGAAGGGAAAACAGGCGCCGACTGGATTCATCAGTGTCTTACCTTTATTGGGCTGTATGGGTTATGTTGACATTTGTAATCTTAATACATATAATGATGGGCTATATTTTTGTCAAGGTAATTGCCAAAAGTAATGCACTGAATTAACCTTAAAGTAAATGGAGGACATATCTGTAATTGGGATGTCAAAGTCTTTCTAAGTTACCTTTAAAGTAAAGGTGGAGGTGATATGGTGAGTCCATAAACTCAATGTACCACAAGTTGTTACTTCAACATACTGAAACCCCAGGTTTGCCATGCCCTGAACCCCCTTAAGTTTGCATAGGCCTACCAGGAAAATGTGAGCGTAAAGGATGATCCTATCTGCTGCGCAAGATGCATTCACACCTGGACAAAGAAGACAGTGCTGTTAGAATCATGTTCTTTGTTTTCTCCAGTGCCTTCAACACCATCCAGACACTCCTATTGAGGGACAAACTGTTACAGATGGGAGTGGAGACAGGACAGGTGACCTGGACTACAGACTACCTCACAGAACATCCCCAGTTCGTCAGACTGGTGGACCTCACATCAAATAATATGTGGTCAGTAGCACAGGAACTCGGCAAGGACCTGTGTTGTTCACCCTTTACGCCACTGACTTCAACTACAACTCGAAATCCATTGCCACAGCTAATGGGGATCCAATTAACACAAGCTAAACAAACCTATTTTTAATGTGATGTCCTTAAAATGTTATAAAATAATATTCATTGGTGGCTTTTTATGAAAGCAGTCCTGAAAACAATGTGCAAAGACTGTGTCAGGGCAGTCAATATTACTGATCAAAAATATATTTCAAATAAAATACCTTTTTTTTCTCTTCTCTTTCCCCTTCTCTTTTCACCCCCTCCTTTCTTATCTTTCTCATTTTGTTCCCCCTTCCCCCCCCCCCCCCCCCCCCCCCCTCCCCCCCCCCCCCCCCCCTCTTACAGTCCAATATGCAACTCCCCTGGCTGAATGGTTTGGGACTAAAGGTCACAGGATTGCATGTTAAAATCCTGCCCTCACCTCTCCCTTCATCCACGGCGTAAGTGCCCTGGCAGGGACTGGGATGTAAATGTGATGTAAAATGAATAATTATGAATAACTGCAAACCATGTTTTTTCATAGTAAAAAAAAACATGGTTAATATCCGTAAGGGTATTGTTCAAATATAAAACCATATAGTCAAAACCAATAGTCAAACTAAAGTAGAACGATTGTCACGAACCATGTCCAAAAACACATACACAACTAAGAGAAGTGTGGATATGAGTGTTCATGGCTGTGTTTTTGTGTGTAAGTGCCTACAAGGTGAATCTCCATTTACTATCATGGTGGCATTTCAACTTTGCATACAGCACATCAGGACAAACAAGACATGCATTGTTACAGAGCTCAGATGCAACATAAGTACACATATCTCTCTCTCTCACACACACACACACACACACACACACACACACACACACACACACACACACACACACTCTTGTGTGCTGCTGTTTTTGTGGGTAGGACAAAAGTTGTGATTAGAGAAATTGTGTTTCTTATTTGCAGGGTGCGATTTGTAGGGGGGGATGGGGGGGATTGTCCCCCCTTCTGGTTTTGATATCTCCACTTTTTCTACATGATTTGCATCACAGCTTTATGTAATTCCATTGATATTGCTTAAAATCTGAAACCTATCCCCCCTTCTGGTTTTCCAATAAATCGCACCCTGCTTATTTCTCATGTGTACTTTTTGTGAGAAAAGGCCAAACACATTTTTTTAATAACCACATAGGACACACACAGACACACACAGACACACACACACACACACACACACACACACACACACACACACACACACACACACACACACACACACACACACACATTCTTAAGACAAGCACCTGACAGACAGTTAAATATCCGCTTCATCCTCTTCATGCTTTCTCATAAAAAAATCAACACAGATGAAAGGAGTACAATAACCACACACACACACACACACACACACACACACACACACACACACACACACACACACACACACACACACACACACACACACACACACACACACACACACACACACACACACACGAGCACAATTCCATAATTCAATAGTGGGTCATCTGTTTATTTTCATTCCAAGCTTTTGTATACAGAAAAATATATAATCAATAATCAAATGATATAACATACTTTACCTTATTCATTACTTGTCATTTGTCTTGAACTCCCAATAAAAAGCCATCGCTAACATGTCTTATAAAAAAGCAAAGAAAAAAAGAAAGAGAGAAACTTTTTCTATGTACAGTTCTTACAGATTGTCACATTTAACAGAAGTCAAGCAAAATAAAGTGTCATTCATTCATTTGTTCTGTAGGCCTACATATCCATATAAACTGTAGGCCCTACATACTGTATAATGTATTTGACATCACTCTTTTTTGTTATTCATTGCGTCTCTGTGCTCCCCTAAATCGTACTCGCCCATCCCTGGCCTCTTGTGGCTCCATGTTCTCGCCACCTTTGACCTTCCCGTCATTAGGATCATTAGGATCATCCACGTCCCTCCTGGTAACTCCAATTACGTGGCTCAGCAACACCACCATCAGCATAATCAGAATCATAGCAAGGAACTAAAAAGAATGTGACAGAAGTGGAAGGATGTAATTTTGATACCATTATTTTTTAAACAAATCATAGTCTCCATATAGTCCATGAGCCAGACCACCGATCGCAATCGAAAGGGTGGGCAAAGTCTTGTTGGTATTTTATTATTGCTATATATGTCCAGTTTATGAATTGGTATGATAACCTTTGCAGAACAGTAGCTTTATCATATTTATCATGCATTTCTTATTTGAACCATTTTACAATAAAAACGCCTAGACTAATTTGCTAATATCTTGATAAATTGAACATAAAAATGACTGTGAGGTAAATATATTTATAGTAAAAGTTGTTATACAAAATTCTTAGATAGTTCAAAGGGCACGTTACACATATTTCCCACTTAATTTAGTTCAGACCCCCATTTTCACTGACTTTTCATTTAAAAATGAGGGTTTATTTCTCAAGAGTGAAAAAAAAACTTCTATGCATCACCACACAATTTTCCCAGTACATTACAATACAGGTGGGTTTTGTATTACAAGTTTCCTTAGAAGTTATCTTTCATTATCCAAACAAAGTGTAATGTACTTAAATGTGAACTAATTTACATACACACTCGAATTTGATATGTAGACAAAGACCTATTGGATAAAACAGAGACTACACTTTTTACATCGACTAAGGGTGTTTGGAGAGGATAATGTCACTTTTTGTACCATGCTGTTGTTGAGAGTGTACTACACTATACAATCCGGTGCCATGCACAGACATTTTTGGGGGCAGGTGCTCAAGGTGGGGGCGGGGGGCATGTGGAACTTCCAGTTTCCTTGCTAGGTTAGAACAGGAGTGGGGGAGCCGTTTTCATTCGTGGGCCACTTCAAATTTTATAAAAGGCTGCATTATGAACACAAATCAGGATTTCCCCCTGCAGTTTAGGCCTACGTATATTGAAGGTGGTCACCTTCACAACAGACCCCACCTCCTCTAGGTCCCCTGAAAACATAATTTAATTGTATTGCAAGTTCAATTTCTAAGAGTTCTTTACAAAGCATGTCAAATTCCATGTGAAACTGCATAAGATTAAAATTACATCAGGGGCCGTAAACGGCCCTTGAGACATAAGTTGGATTCCCCACCCTTGTATTATAAACTATGTTATATCAGTGGGAATTGTCACATGCTTTTGATCTCAAGAATTTCTACCGTAGATGATCATGCCAATATGGAACACATTGTGACAAAATAACAAGAACTTTCAAAAAGGGCCTTTTTTTCGTCCAATACTGCGAAGGGGCAGGTGCTTTAGCACCACCAAGTCCGTTCCTAGATCTGTGCATGCCTATGATACAATCACTTGGGTTTGGAAATCCAACAGTAAAAGTAAAGTCCCAAATCAACAGACTGACCCGCTCTGCACTGGGATCACCCCACCTTCCAAGCAACATACTGTATGAAGAGTCCAGAGAGCAGGCCAGTAATGGGGAATAACAGATTACATGTTTCACGATTACATTATTAACAATCAAAAAATTGAAGAGTTGCATTCCCTTACATGTACTGCTTCAGTGTCTGGTAATTAAAGTACATTTACTATGTGAAAATAAGTGGTGGTTTCTAGATTCATATGTTATGCTATTCTCAAATTTTGATCATTCCACACATTACCAGAAACCCAGAGAAAACACATAATGTGCATTCGTGTTGGTGTGGCAGTGGCTGTGTGTCTGTGCCTGACAGATGGAGTTGACTCTATGACTATGACTCTATGAATGCTTGCATTTGTCTCCTGCTCAAATATCTACCTTCATATGGCTGTCCCTGCTGGTGACTCTTGTAATATCGTCTGAGTTTCCCAAAAACACTTAAGTAGTAATAAGTAGTACTTAAGTATGAGGCACGCTTTAGACAAAAGCAGGGATAGTTCAGATAATTGCATTTGCTGAAATGACTGTAATTGAGTACTTTGATGAGTACCTTGTAATTTCCAAAGTAGTAATTAAAATGGGTGATTTTATTTTTTACTCAAATTACAATTTGGCCCAAGTATTTTACTTACATTTATCTTGAGTACTGAGGAAGGCAAAATTGAAATAAACGGGAACATCTGTCAGACATGAAGGGAAATTGTGTGTTATTACCATTTACCATAAATGATCTATTTTGGACTAATCTATTGGATGACTCTAGGGCCCGCCGGCCCAATACCATTAGTCCGACAGCCCATAGACGGTACACAATAGAGTTACAAGCAACTGGCTGAGAATAGTAGAGCACACACCAGGGACTAGATCTGAGGGAGTAGCAACGCAGCCTGAAAACTGTTTTTTAGAAGATATACAAGACGTATTATTTATTAACAAAACTTATTCATGAATTTAATCTCACAACTGGGAATTAAATGAAATCCACCAGACTATTTCCTTTGGTAGACTTCCCCGCCTTTGAAATTGAAGGTCCCAGACCCAAACACAATGAAATCCAGACCCCTAAATTCAGAGTAATGGGCTGTTGTATCAATGAGCTGACCCTGGGCCTGCAACTTTGCCACAACAGGGCACACAGAATTTTGTTGTCACGATCGAAGCCAGGTTTTTGGAAGATGGCATGTGTAGAGATAGACAGAGGTCACGAAGGGTGCTATTTAAGGAAAGCTATAGAAAGACAAACTGAAAGTAACTAACTTCTACTCAAATTACATTTTTAAAGTATTTTTTAAAAACTTTTACTCAAGTACACTTTTAAAGAGGTAATTTTACTTCTACTTTGAGTAATATTTGAACCAAGTAATGGTATTTTACTGTTTTTACTTTAGTATTCTTTCTACCTCTGATGGCCTCCTACTGCAAATGAGCCTGGCAACAGGCCAATTCACTCTTGGCTGAAAACGCTCAACTACATTATAACAACATTGCTAACAATGCAGGAAGTCTTAGGTAACCGATTAAGACTTGGCCATTACCATTTGGTGACTATAAGGTTATAACAGAGGGACTGCGTTACAACCTTAAAGCCAGCCGGTCGAGGTGCACCACATGACAGCCAGGGTACACCACGTGACAGTTTTCTTGAACTACTTGTACCCAGTGCGAATTTTCTAATGTAAGGGGGAAGAGGCTAGGGCTACAAAAGAAAAATAATGTAAAGTAAATATAAAAAATAATCATAAAAACACAAAAGGACAGTGCAGGCCGTGGAAAGCTCAGAGCCTTAAAGCTCACGATGAGATCAGAGCTCTTTCAAATAGTTTTTCATAAGCTGGGACAGGACTTGGAGCTGTCCATGGATGTATTCATGAAGCATTTAGGTGCCAACTCTACATAGCATCAACAAATACGTAGAACATACATACAACCTGCTACCAGCTTTTCTGCACTCAGCATGGAGAGTGTGAATCAAGCCAACTTCCACCATGTGAGGACTGCCTCCTCATGCATGCTATGTTTGCCAACTATCAGGCTGGCATCTTGAGAGCAAGCCTTCAGCAGCATTCACAAATCCCAAGAACACTTGACCATGGCTGGGCCAACTATGAAAATGACCAGCTCACTATACAGTGAATGCGGCAATCTCCAGCCCCTGAGGCAGTGCTACAACTGATGTCTTCCAAGTGCAGCCATCAATGTAAACTGCAGGATTGCCAATGTCTGAGAAGTAGCTCAAAATGCACAACCCTCTAAAAACTCAAGACATGCGTATATCAGCATGAAGAGGATCATCATGGTGACATATTTACAGATGCTTACTGGACTGAGTCAGATCTTGAGGACTGAAATAATGCTCTTTAGCTTATTTTAATATGCTTAATGTGTATTTGCTCATGGTGTTTGTTCATGTTATTCTTGCTATTGCAGGACAAGTTTAATTAAAAAAAACAAAAACGATTTCATATGTTGTCATTTTCATCACATTTTCTCATTCACATATAGCTTAGGTGATTCTATTAGGTCTATTGGTACGGTCTAACAACCTTTTTGGGGTCTTGATTGAAGGGAAAGCATCTCTGAGGAAATGTAAGCACCCTGTGTGGTCAACAAACTGCATAATAACAAAGAACAACAATAGAGTTTTCACATTTCCGTTTTACTGGTCCACCATTTCAACGCATGATCTTTCACTAACTACCTCTTTGCAATGGTTATCATGCCATATTAATGTACAGTATATGGTTATCACATGTTAGTATGTGTTTGTTCATTATGTTTTTTGGTGTTGTTTTGCTGTTGGGGGTAAAAGTAAAAAAGGAATTTAAAAATCGGATTTCATATGTTATCCTTTTTATCACATTTTGTCATTCACACATTGTTGAGGTGATTCTATTAGGCCTATTAGTGTGGTCTAACAACCCCTGTAGGGTCTTAATAGAAGGGAAAGCATCCCTGAGGTAATTCAAGCACCCTGTGTGGTCAACAAACTACATAATAGTAAAGAACCACAATACCGATTTTCACATTTCCATTTTACTGGTGCACCATTTCAACACATGATAACTACCAAAAAGCTACCTGTTTGCAATGGTTATCATGCCAAAATGTTTACTTGAGATGTCCAAGAAGTCAAAAAAACAGATTAGAACTTGCCCACCCGTTCGATTGCGAGAGGTCAATTTTTGGGTCCTGGCTCAAGGCCTAATAGGCCTATTTTTTATTCTGGCATGACAGACTTCTAATATCTAAAAGCAGTAGGCTATATGTTAGGGCTGCACGATAATGGAAAAAAAACATAATCACGATTATTTTCGTCAAAATCATAATCACGATTATTAGTCACGATTATTGATTTTTTGCAGATTTTTTTGAAAATTATAACAAGATGAAATATAACCAAGAATGAACTATATACGGGATGAGCAAAATAAAATGAATTGTAATAATTATGTAAAGGCAATAGCATGAAACTTAGGTGGAGAGATTTCTGGCCAGAAACACCAGCCTGTCAGTATGTTCTGGCTTCAAGGACGCTCTCAAAAGTAGGTCACTATTGCCACGATTAAAATTTTGACTTCGATTTCACTAATTTATCACGGTTTTCGATTATTTTCGATTAATTGTGCAGCCCTACTATATGTCCTTCCTATTCTTAAAAAAACAAACTAAAATCAGTTACTTACACGAGACATATTGACGACACTTCGGCGGAAAAGCTCCTCTTCAGTGATAACATCTGGCTTGCAAATGCAAGTAATTTGTTCCGTAGATGCCACTGCACACACCAACCAGTTTTCATCAAAAAGGACCCCAGTTATCCACACCATCACAGACAACATAGCCCTTAGAAGATAAACAAATAGGCTTGTGTCTTTGCGAGAGCTGATGTTAAAAGAAATTGTAGCAAACACCGTTGCAGGAACCGAATGTACAAGAAAGTGATTGCTCTGTGAAAAAGGGTCCCTGGAATGCGAGGACACAAAAAAATATATTTTTGGGAGACAAAAATGGAAATCCTAGTTATGGCCAATTCCACATTCTCCTTGTGAAAGTTGCTCAAATGGTTCATGTTGATGTGAGATGTCAGGGATGTTAAATTAGTTGATGTAAACCTCTTGATACGGCTGTCCTACTCTGACACCCCAACGGTTTTGTCAATCCCGACTTGTCTGCCTTCTGAAATAAATTGCTAGAAGGGCTCAGAGAGGAGTATGTTGTAAAAGATTTAGTAGGCTAAATGGAAATTATAAACCGGTTCAACAGGAAATATAGACGGAGGCGGTGTCAGTACAGTTTACTTCAGGGGCTTGGTTGTGGTTTGGAGTATTTACATATGAGTGATTCTACGATTCGTTGACGCTTTTAAGTCCATGGATTTTATTTGCCAATTCCACTAACTATTAACTGCATCCAATGATGTTTTGGACATTAGCACACATTTATCTTTCATATAATACAGAAAGTGTAGACATGGCATTATGACACCCCAATCCCGACTTGTTGTGGTTGATTACTCCCCCCACCAACCTGGCGGGTCGGGAGTCGAACCGGCAACCTCTGGGATGCAAGTCTGACGCCCTAACCGCTCACCCATGAATGTGTAAACTGTGTGAAAATGCCTTAATAAGTCAAAATTGTATTAGCCCAAATCCTATAGCTTTTTTTTTGTTCACGACATTATGTAGCAGTAGGATTGGAGCCAATTTTGGTCCCCTAGGGGAAATTCTTTCTCTGCATTTATCCCATTTGGACTAGTGAATCACATTGAAGTACACACACTAGTCCGTAGCAGTGGGCTGCCTGCTGAGCGGTGCCCGGGGAGCTGTGTGGGGGTTAGGTGCCTTGCTCAAGGGCACTTCAGCCGTGGTCTGGTCGGGCATTGAACCGGGAACCCTTGGGTTGCCAACCCAGCGCTCTAACCACTGAGCCACGACTGCCCCAATGTAGCAGTAGATGTAATATGAGTGGTGGAATGACCACGTACATTGCACCATGGGCATAAACCAGGGGTATTCAATTAAATGTCAAGGAGGGCCAGTTTTTCAAATTCCTCCCAGTTAAGGGGCCGAACTATACATATGTATTATGGTTGTCGACTGTCAATGAAAAAAAAAATATGGGAGGCTTCATTGAAGTGGAGGGTCTGGGGGTCCTGCCTTTCTTAGATGTAATTTCCTGCATGTTAACGCCCTGTGTCCCGTTTCAGCACGCTAACGGAACCCATACTTTTATCTCTAAATTCCGAAAAACGATTCTGTATTTCAAGGGGCTTTTGGGGGCCAGAACCTTGCTGTCCAAGGGCCGCCATTTGAATAGCCCTGGCATAAACAATTGTACTTCTACTCGTTTGGACCAGGTTTGGAAAAACATCTTGTTGATTTAGAGAGAGAGAGAGAGAGAGAGAGAGAGAGAATGCATTATCTAAGTTGCCTGATTATTATCATAGACTTGCAATCACGATTCGACAGGGCCGACGATTTCTGTGCAGCCAGGCAGGAGCAATGCATCACAGAGCCCCACCTGCCTCTGTGATCAACAGACTGGCCTGTATCTTATAGTCTGTGATAAAAGACAAAATGTCAACAGAATTCTTCTCTCAGTGTATAAAATGAATATTACAAGTGTTAGTGTATGTGTGTGTGCATGTGTGTGCGCGTGACTGAGTGTGAGTGCAAACATGCACATGTTTATTGAAAAACAACACGGTGTGCGCGCGAGGGCTATTACTCCGAACGCATTCAGCAGCCCAGCATAAGTTAACTTGCGCAGGTGGCGCATGTGGCTGAGTTCAGTGTGTGCGTGAATGTAGTCTGTGCGAGTGAGTGTCCTGTTATGTCGTGGTGAGAGCACGATTCATTTGTTTATTTTGTATATTTTCGTTGAGGGATGTTTCTTCTGTTTGATTATTTTCTTTTGACTTGAGTTGGGAACTTCAATTTCAATTATTTTGTTTTTGTTTCTGTAACTACTGAGTGTGCACGGCTTGTAGCCTAAACCAATGCTCCTGGCCTGATGGTAACTGACTAATTCCCATCAGTCCTGCTCTCGCCTGTAGCAATCTCTTTCTTTGGCGAGTTAGATTTTGCTGGTGGGCTCTGCAATTCAGTTTATTTCATTTTGTTTGTCTTTATTTGCTGGGCAAGTGGCAGGCCCTTGATTACCCCCTTATTTACCCTTTTCTTTTCTGTTAACAGGTGCAGGTAATCCCAGAGGGAGGTCCTCTTCCCCCCTGGTGGTGGGTCCGGTCACGTGGTGTGCAGTGAATTGCAGTGCAGTGCAGTGCAGTGTTACCTGTGTGTGAGTGCAATAATTCACCTTCACTTAGTGTGTGCATGGGCACGAGTGTTTGTGTGTACTTATCCAAGGCCTATACAGGGGGCTTAGTATAATTCCCCCCTCTTGGGTGCACCTGCCCTGTATTTGAGAACCCTCCCTTTTGTACCGATTTGTGTGAGTGTGTATGTGAGTGCGAGTGTGTGTGTGCATTGTGGTGGGAAATATTTTAAACTGTCCGGATTTTTATATTTATATGTGAATTTAATAAAGAGATTATTTTGTTACGGAATCCACGTTTCCTCGTTAATGCAACAGAACTTGTGTGGGGGTCAAATCTAAGGTTTTCATACAGTCCCTGGGCTGTAGTTCCCATTCTTATCCCAGGGTGGCGTAGTCTATTTAGTAAGAAAAACTGTGAAATTTAGAGTTTAAAACTCTCCTGTCCTTACCACTTGGTTACATAGGCCTAGAAGGGCGTGACTTAGGTGTCCCATGGCAGCTACCAGACGGTAGTGTGTGTAGCTCGGCTCCACCAGGGGGCTCCGGATGCAACACACACACACTGTCGGTGAGAACCAGGCAACCACAACTTACTGTACGAGTCAACCTTGACACTTTCAATCATTTAATTGTTAAAATATCCCCCAAACTTTAGGGGACTCGAGACCTAAAGCTGGCTTGTCATCACTGCAGATGGATCATCAGCCAAGAGATGTGTAAACTCCTTCAATAGTTACTTCTATGCTATTTGCCCATCCCTTCAAACCACCTCCAGGATTTCCAGGTTAGTGATGAACACAGGGTGTTAAATTGTGTTTTGGTGCACTGTGGAATGTTTTAAGTAATCCATTTTCAACAAGAGTGTATATAAGTCCTTCTGGTGTAATGACTTGTCCTCCATGTTGTGTCAGGTTCTATATCAGGTGTCAGCAAAAGTAATACACAATTAGAGCTGGGCGGTTTACGGTTAAAAAACCGTGATCTCGGTTTCACCTACACAAGGTTCTCTTTTTGATGAGAGACGGTTTTGTTGTTGTTCATACTAGGCTATGTGCGTGAACTTCATACTTCGTGTCACACTTCATTTCAAGTCCACTGTTGCTTTTCTACTAGGAAATGTCATCACAATTTAATATGTTGATTGAAGCAATACAAATAATTGGTTAATCTCGCTAAAGAAGCTGGTGAGAGTGAAGCATAGCCTAATGAAGAACCCACATGGCATGGATGAATCATGATGAACATTTAAATCAACTTAGCTTACATTTGATCTCACAAAGTTAAATAAAAGGCTATTCTAATAGACTACAACAGTTCTCAGATCCTTAACTGTATTTCATTACCATCCCAACTGCGTGTGCAGGACTGCTGTTAAGGCTGCGTATAAGTTTTGCCATTGAGGCTAATTTAGCTTAGCTTGCAAAATGCAATGGGCAGACAAGATACATTGCTACATTGCTGTTTGAAATGATTTGGGAGCAAAATAGGAGCGAAATACATCGCCATATGACACAAACTACATGACAAAATACATTCTACGTTATATTTGGCCTTTAATTCAAAGAAAATATTCACACAATGTCAAGTAAATCCGTTTGTTTTCGTGTCTCTTCAGTCTGTTCCGTTTCTGTCCCACTGTGTTTACTCGCGCTGCGCAAGGCAACATGCGGTCGTAGTGATCAATGTTGCCAGGTGTACAACGAGAACTAAGCAAGTAGTGTTGCCAGGTGTAGAACAAATATGCAGTTTTGGGCTGTCTTGGGGGAAAAAAAGCCAAAAACAGCTGCTTATAATAATGTATTAACCCTTTTTACTTGAAAGGGAACTTAAAGTCTTGGGTAGGGAAATATAAACTATAAAATATAAAAATATTGAAATGAAAAAGTGATAAAATACAAATGGAGATTGTATCTCATTTTTAAATTTAATTTCAGTTTTGTTTCGTCCGAAAGATTAAGATTTGGGGGGAAATCGCCGCTTATCAAAAAAACGTACAGAAAACCGTGATGCTCATTTTTTCCAAAACCGCCCAGCCCTATACACAATAGATTGAAACGGGGCTTTATATTGTTTTCAATTGAACTTTCTGCCCCGTGTTGGCATATGCAGGCGCACTGTAAACATGAAACCCATCTATAGATGAAAGAAAAACAATACAACCAGAATAAAAACACAAAAAACGTAAACTTTTAGTCGTGTGCAAAAACTTTAACAGGGCGTAAGAGCGTTGATCATGTGATGACAAAAGGTAATCATGGCTGTATCAATGTGAAAGTTCCAAAATTCTCTTTCCAACAAAACTTGAAGGCTGAATACTCTGCGTTGTGTTTTAGTCGATTCACTTGCAAAAATAAAATAAGTCTTGACTTCGTTGTTAAAAGGATCGATCAGGATACAATTTATTATAGAAAAAGTGAGATTACAAAAAGAATAAGAAGAAAATAAAAAGTAAAAGAAGAATAAAAAGGTTAAAAAGAAATAAAAATCAGACAAAGTCTCACAGCGTCTCACTATCTAGGCAGCATCCTATCTCTGGCGAATGACAGGCAAATCGATCGACAGCTGACAAAATGGTGGCAACGGTTTTTATACCGTCTTCCTCTTGTCAGCAGGTTATACGTATGCAAGTATGATGTTAGTTAGGGAAGATGTCGTCTCCATGTCTCCAGTAGTGACGAAGCATTAAAACACCTATCGCTAAGGATAACACACAGCCTAGATATGTCTGCTATCTGGAAAGTTAGGTGCGAGCACACTGTGCCCTGGCACAATGGCCTTCAACAGCAGAGGCTCTCGCTCTGAGCTCTCCAGATATCAGCAAAGTAACAGTAAACATGCCACATTCCAGGGCCCAATTGATTGGAACACAGGAATAGACAAAAGTTAACAACAGTATGGTCAATCAGTTGTTGGTCAGCTGCAAAATGCAGCTGGATATACCACTCAAATTCAACAGTGTTAAATTGTGTTTTGGTGCACTGTGTAATGTTTTAAGTAATCCATTTTCAAGAAGAGTGTATAGAAGTCCTTCTGGTGTAATGACTTGTTCTCCATTTTGTGTCGTTTTATATCAGGTGTTGTATATCAGGTGTCAGCAAAAGTAATACACAATAGATTGAAACAGGGCTTTATATTGTTTTCAATTGAACTTTCTACCCCGTGTTGGCATATGCAGGCGCACTGTAAACATGAAACCCATCTATAGATGAAAGAAAAACAATACAAGAACCAGAATAAAAACACAAAAAACGTAAACGTTTAGTAGTGTGCAAAAACTTGAACAGGGCGTAAGTGCGTTGATCATGTGATGACAAAAGGTAATCATGGCTGTATCAATGTGGAAATTGCTACAAAATTAGAAAACAGCATCCAAGAACAAGAACGAAGGAAGCTATTGCTATTGTTGACATCGATGGGCTTTCTCTCTTGTGTGCTTAAGATGGTGTTGTTGGAGTGAGTTTGGTAGAAGAACTCTTCATACGCTGTTTGCACTGACGGTGTTTCTCTCATTATGTGCAGTGGTAGGGTTTCTCTCATGTATGTGCATTGGTATGATTTCTCTCATGCACGTGCAGTGGTAGGGTTTCTCTCATGTACTGTATGTGCAGTGGTAGGTTTTCTCTCACGTGTGTGTAAGCTGGTGTCATTTAAAGGGACACTGTGTGAGATTTTTAGTTGTTTATTTCCAGAATTCATGCTTCCCATTCATTAATGTTACCTTTTTATGAATACTTACCACCACCATAAAATTCTAAGTATTCATTATGACTAAAAAAATTGTGCTTTTCTTACATGAAAAGGGGGATCTCCTCCATGGTCCGCCATATTGAATTTCCAGAAAAAGCCTACAAAAATGACTGTACTTGGACCATACTAGAAAATATTAGTTTATTACTTCGTAAACTTGCATGAAAAGATCAAATTTGGCAATAGGCAGCCCATTTTCAATTCACAGCATAGTTGCAGTACCCTTTTTGACCATTTCCTGCACAGCTTCCCTTTAACAGGGTGTCCCCAGACCACATCAAATTTTAGACCTTTTTTAGACCACAAAATTTGAAAATTTAGACCAGCACCGCTCCCATTCCCAGTTGCCGCACCGGTGTCACGAAAAGATAATCAGGGTTCCTTTTCCATGAACAAATTCAAGCACTTTTCAAGCACTTCCAAGCACCAAAATTTCAGTTTTCCAGCACCTTAAGTAGCTCACCGGCAGGGGGTGTGGGGGTCCTCCCCCAGAAAAAATGTCCAATTTCCTGCATTCTAATCAATTTTAGGGTGTCAAATGGCAAATCCCATCTGACATCTCTCTCCCTCAGATTTTTGATGTACCTGAACAATTTATTTCTATTATTTGGCTTACTAAGTTTGACTTGACACAAATGTCAAGCATTTTCAAGCACTTAACCAAAAATATCAAGCATTTTCACAACCTTGAAAACACTTAATTGAAATTCAAGCATTTTCAAGGAATTCAAGCACCAGTGGGAACCCTGGATAATTCTAATGGATGGCAAAAATAATAATAGTGGCAAATATTTAAGAAAAAGTCATAATTGTCTTATATTCCAGCAATTCTGGACTGAAATTGGTCGGGGGGGGGGGGGGGGCATATCTTTTCCTAAGGGGCATATTAGGCAACACACTCAACCTGAAAATACGGTCAACCCATAGTAGGCCCTAATATGCCATGAAGGTATGCTAGGATAAAATAATTTCATTGGTACCAGTACCTAGCCTCACAATGAGACATATTTTCATAGTAGCCTATCTAAAGAAATGTGCCCTTTGAAAACAAGATATTTCTTCCATCCATGCAAGTCTACACTTGCCAAAACATTTGTAAATAAGATGTGTAGGCAAATTGTAAATAACTTTGACAATACAGAAGCCTTGCACATTAAAACATTATGTTACTGTTACTGAGAGTTGCTGTATGCTATAAGGCCCTACAAACTTCAGGTGAGTTTGCTGTGCAACAAATAAGCAGTGAACAGGCACTCACAGTCGCCAAATCTCCCATCTCTCCCCTAACATGAACATGGCAAGTTATGATTAAGTCCAATGATGATTTTATGAAGGAGAGCAACATATCTGTGTATAAAGTTAACAGGTTCCTTACTTGTTAGCAGTACGCTAAGCGGAGATTAGCATTTCTAGCGCCGTAAAAAAAAAAGTTGACAATCACTCTCCCCGTTAGAGGTGCTCCGATCACCATTTTTTTGGCCCGATCACCGATACCGATCACCAAAAATCTTTATCTGCCGATCACCGATCATTGCCGATTATTTCCTATTTTTTTTAATAGCCTATTAATTATCCTTATTGAATACCATTTCTGCCCATAAACCAATCAATCTTAATTTGCACATGTCGCTTTCACAATGTAGGCCTATTATTAGGCTATTATTATTATTATCATTATTATTATTAGGCCATTATTATTATTATTATCTTGCAGCTCTTTCAGACTAGTGTTGGTAATATAGCCTACAAGTAAGTCTACAGTATTAATCAATTTATAAGTTATTGCATATAATTACTAAACTATTTAAGATTGAATTGAAGCTCAGACACCTGGATCTCAGTCTCCCGTCTTCTGCATACGAGAAAAAACCCTGTCGCTTTAAATGAGCAGCCTCGTGAGGAGAGCCCCTCCCCTCTCTGTCACTCACTGCCCACAGCTGCAGTGCTCCGCGACCGGTCTGACTCTCTCCCTCTCCCCTCACCTGTCGCCGTTTGGCGTTTCAGCGACTATCAAACAAATCGACTGACTGTCAATTACAACTTGAAAACAATAACGTTGGCATGCTTGTGCGGACAACGTGAACTTGTCGCGTGCTGACCGAGGCAACTACACAGGTTATAACGTAACATGGCTAACTGGAGAGAAGTAGTCTATCGCAAATTACATTGTGACTGAAACACGTGAGATTCTACACTAAACAAGAAAAAAAACTTCACTTGAAAGAACAGGCAACACGCACAACACAGCGTGTCTGCGAGGAAAGCTCTTTCTCTGTAACACTGTCATAGATTGTAGAACTCCCTGCACAGACTCATTGAGTTTCACCGTCCACTCTCCCTCTGCACTGTTTGGTGTTGCAGGGACTACAAACTAATGACCTGGCTGTGCATTAGGCTACAACTTTGAAAACAATACCGTTGATGATTGTTTTGGAAAAGTTTAGTTGTTGCGTGCTGACAGGTTGTAACTCAAAATAGCGAACATGGCGAGACTGGCACGTCATTCGCAAATTACAAGCGTCATGTAAACGGCGCATGGATCGGAAAATCAGATCATTGTTGATGCAGATATGATTATAAATGGTGAAAATGAAGGAGGGAATTCCAAAAAGTTAAAGACAAGTAAAGATGCCTTATTTTGGTGCAGCAGCTGTGCAGAGCCAGCACCTAGGCTACATGCAGGCAGCGCCAGGTGTAAAGGCAAAATGGTTGCGTGAGGAATTTAATATCTCTGGATCGGTTTTTTGATCGGCACATTTTTCCGATCACCGATCAGGCTATTTTTGGCCATTATCTGCAGATCATGATCGGCTGCCGAGCAATCGGAGCACCTCTACTCCCCGTCGATGGAGAAAGTCACAGACCTGCACGGCGCAGGCACCTCTCTCAGCCCACCGTTGAGCTCTTATTCAAACTGTAAGCATGTTTCTATGATTCATTAAAAAAATCTTCCACGTTGACTACAGATATATACGCTGTTTACAGCTAATATGATTAGTTTCGCCACGTGTTTCATTGTTTTGGCGAGACAATTGCGCATTGTTAAAATAATATAATGGCAGTTATAGTGGTGGTCCGTGATGATTTGTAAGACGCAGAGAACACCTCTGCCAGAAGTGACGGAGCTCCACCAACCTTTATCGACTCAGCCCTTGGATTTGCCGCTGGGCACGGTTTGTGTTGCTGGCTGTCAGTCGAAGTGGAGGTAAATCAATCCACAGAATTCGGTCTTCCGGGACGACGCAATACATTTGGCACACCGTGGCTTAAATGCCCAATTTTCCACAATGACACAAATATCCTCAACAACCACTCTTAGATAGCCTACAAACAATGCTCCCCTGACCAGCTGCCTCACGCGCTAACAGAACCGAAATGCACGAGTGTCGTTTGCGCATTTGACGCTCGTTCACATTTTCCAAAATGAATGTTCATGTTTGACGGTCACGTTTTCTACATTGCATTTCGAAGCAGACCGGCTGGGGGGAAAAAGACAAAAGACATTTTAGACCTTTGTTAAAAATGTTAGACATCGGACAGATATTTTAGACCTTTTTTAAGACTAAGACATTTTAGACCGCGCGGCTACCCTGCTTTAAGTGCTTCTGGGAGCCGATAACGCCTCCATCACTGTTGGCATTGATGGGCTTTCTCTCCAGAGTGAATACGCTGGTGTGCTTTGAGGTCCCCTGTCTGTGTAAACCTTTTCCCGCACTGTCCACATTGATGGGGTTTCTGTCCGGAATGAATGAGCTGGTGTTTTTTGAGACTCCCTGATTCTGTAAAACATTTACCACACTGGCCACAGCTGTATGGCTTCTCTCCAGAGTGAATACGCTGGTGTGCTTTGAGGTGCCCTGAATCTGTAAAACATTTACCACACTGTCCACAACCGTATGGCCTCTCTCCTGTGTGAATGCGCTGGTGTACTTTGAGGTGCCACGCCTGTGTAAAACATTTACCACACTGTCCACAACTGTATGGACTCTCTCCAGAGTGAATACGCTGGTGTAGTCTGAGACTACCTGACTGTGTAAACCTTTTCCCACACTGTCCACATTGATGGGCTTTCAGTCCGGTGTGAGTGAGCTGGTGTTTTTGGAGACTCCCTAAATCTCTAAAACATTTACCACACTGTGCACAACCGTATGGCCTCTCTCCTGTGTGAATGAGCTGGTGTACTCTGAGACCCCTCGCCTGTGCAAAACATTTACCACACTGGCCACAACTGTATGGCTTCTCTCCTGTGTGAATGACCTGGTGTACTCTGAGACCCCTCGCCCGGGTGAAACATTTACCACACTGTCCACAGCTGTATGGCCTCTCTCCTGTGTGAATACGCTGGTGTGACTGGAGGTGCGCCGCCTGTATAAACCTTTGACCACACTGTCCACATTGATGGGGTTTCTGTCCGGTGTGAATGAACTGGTGCTCTCTGAGACTCCCTGCCAGTGTAAAACATTTACCACACTGACCACAGCTGTATGGCCTCTCTCCAGAGTGAACACGCTCATGTCTTTTGAGGTTCCCCGCTTGTGTAAAACATTTACCACACTGTTCACAGCTGTATGGCCTCTCTCCAGAGTGAATACGCTGGTGTGCTTTGAGGTGCACCAAATGGGTAAAACATTTTCCACACTCTCCACATTGATGGGGTTTCTGTCCGGTGTGTGTAAGTTGGTGTTGTTTAAGTTCTGCTGCTGTACTAAAACCTTTAACACACTGTCTGCACTGAATGGGCTGGTCTGCAGTGTGAATACTCTGGTGCTTCTTCAAACACCTCTTTGTAGCGAAAGGTTTTGCGATGACAGAGCAATGAGGCGTCTTCCCTTGTTTGGTTTGCTGGTGTGCTTTTAGAGTTTTCACGTTACTAAAGCTCTTGTCAACACCAGAACAGATATGCTTCTTCAATGTGGTCTCTGGGAGGGCAGCTGACAAAGCAGGTTGGGATTCTCCTCCTGTTCCTGCACCAAAAACACAACACAATTGGAAATCTTCATATTAGGTATCCCTGCACAGATATATACATACACCCCCTGATTAAAAACTGTACATAGATGATAAATACTTTACTCAAGATTCAAACTACAGATTCTTAAATAAAAGGTAATCATGGCTGTATCAATGTGGACATTGCTACCAAATAAGAAACAAGACACCTTCCAGGATGTTTCTGTGAGTGAGTGAGTGAGTGAGTGAGTGAGTGAGTGAGTGAGTGAGTGAGTGAGTGAGTGAGTGAGTGAGTGAGTGAGTGAGTGAGTGAGTGAGTGCTTACCAGTTTTGGGGTTTTCTCCATCTGTGTTATTCTTGTGGTCTTGTGTTTTTAGCTGACCTTGTCTTGCACAGCAATCGACCACTAACACTGATAACCTCCTGCACTTCACCAAGGACAGTGGATCTGGAGGGAACTGGCTCATAGCAGAACTGACGACTGGAGCCAGGTCTGAGCTGACGACTGGAGCCACATCTGAGCTGAAGACTGGAGCCACGTCTGAGCTGACGACTGGAGCCACGTCTGATTTCTCCTCTTCCTAAAACCAGACGACAATGGACACAGGAATTGGTCTTCAGCAAACAGTTTCAGTTATTTAATATTCTCCATGTAATCTCAGGTCATTTCATTTGCACTATGTATTTTGTCTTTAACCCATTGATGCCTGAAGCACCTGCAGAAATTGGTGCTAAATGCCTAAGCCCTTTTTGGGGAAAAGGTACTGTCTGCCTATAAAAACCTAAATATCTCAGCCTCTGAAGCACATAAAACACGAGATAAGTTGATATAACTCTAACATGCCCAAAATCTTAAATAAAAATATCTAAAATCTCAGGAGCCTGAATGTTGCGTCATGCAGCTCCAGGCACCAGGGTCAATAGGTGGGTTTACATGAAGTCCTTTAATCTGATTAGAAAAGGAATAAGTGCTTAATCAGAATAGAAAAACTCTTGTAAACACCCCTGATCCGATTAGATATTCGCATCCGATTAGATTTCTGATCGGAATAGATAAGGTGGTGTATTCCGTTCCTATTCCGATTAGGTGCCCATGTATACTGTGATCGGAGTAGATTTTGACGATAGTTCAGCGCGTGCCTGAACTGAGGAATTCCATGGAAGGATACAAAATTGCTACAAAAAGATTAACGTCGACTTCAAACGGCTACTTCAAAGAAAATGGCAGCTCGTAAACTGAATTGGTCTGATCGAGAGACAAGGATTTTAATAGACGTTTTTAAACAGCATGATATAATGAAAAGATTGGATGGAAGAAAATTTAAAAATGGGGAGTTGTACTTAAAGGTACACAAAACCTTAGTGAGTTTGGAGGTAGAGCGATCCATCACACAGATCCTACACCGATGGAAGTGGCTGAAGGCCGGTTACTACAAGGCAAAGGCCGCCTCCGAAAGGTCCGGCGCTTCACCAGCAAAATTCCCCTTTTTCGAGGAGATGAAGGAGTTGCTGGGAGGATGACCTCTTTCCAATGTCGAGGGGGTTGATGTGGGGATGGGGGGCGAGGAGGAGGTGAACGTCGAGGTGGAGGATCCAGACCAAAAAGACGTATCTGGTGAGTTTGCCATTTTGTTCAGGCTGCTAATATTAGCTTCTATAACTCTGTTACCCGATGCACATCTCAAACTTCCACGGTGGATTTTGTGATTTGGATAGAGACAATTTGGCAGCTAGGACTACTGCGTGAATTAAGGAGGTCACTGGACGAAATAAAAATTGAAAGTGGACACCTTTGATAGTGTTGTGTCCTCAAGTGCCACTAGGAGGCATACGCGGCACCAAAAGGACTGTACAGTGACATTGCGGGTCAGAAGACGACTCTACTTTACAGATACCGGCCACGGACCTTACTTACTCCTGCCTACTGTACACGGTTTTATAACTTTGCAATTATTTAAGTAAAGTTGTATATTTTATACATAACGCCTCTTCCTTTACACCACATCAAAATACAACATTGGCGACGAGGATTCGGATTTTTTTTGCTGGAAGATGGCTTTTGCATCGACGCCGTTCCCTCCACCTTTCCTGCCATGCCCGGGTGAGCCGTCAGTTTCACTGACCACATGGGAACGAATGTTTCAGAACTTTATGCTAGTCGCGGACGTTAAAGGCGACAAATGGCCGGAGCCAAGAAAAAAGGCGCTGCTGCTACACTGTCTGGGAGCTGAGGGCCAGAGATTATTCTACAGCCTACCCGACCAAGGTGCCACGATGGAAGAAGCCTTAAAAGCATTAAAGGCACATTTCAACCCAAAGCGGAATGCGGTCGCCGAACGCCATGCATTTAGGAAACGGGTGCAAGCACCGGGCGAAAGCATATTGCAATACATCGCTGCGCTCAGGGAGCTAGCATCCACCTGCGAGTTTGGGGCGAATGAGGAGGAGATGCTAAGGGACCAGTTGGTGGAGCATGTTTCCAGTCCGCGTATACGCGAGCGTTTGATGCTGGAGGAGACGGGAGGAAAGGAGAAATTGACACTGGATTCTGCCACCACAATCGCCACTCAAATTGAGGCGGCTGTCTTCCAGGCCAACGCCATCGCTCCTGACGCCCCAGTTCACGCTGTGCATACCACTGAGGGCAACGAACGTTCCCGCCAACTTCGCCCCACTGCTGCTGCCCAGGCTGCCCCGTCATCGCGTTCCTGCTACCGCTGTGGTTCCGACAAGCATCTGGCGAACACGAGCACCTGCCCTGCCGTTACAGCTACGTGCACCAACTGCAAGAAGAAGGGACACTTCGCTCGGGTGTGTCGTTCGGCACAGACACACCAGCTCAACGAGATCGACGTGGCCCCAGAAATAGAGCTACCTGAAATCTATGTGCTCTAGGTCCTGCGACCCGGCTACTTGCTACGAGGGGGGAAGAGGTGGCACGGTTCTCGCCTGCTGTCTATGCGAGCTAGGTCGGCTACAGTGAACTTGGCTGTGATGGACATGTCGGAAGAGCCGCCTGCACCTTCCTCCTACTCCTAATAATAATACGGTTCTACATTGTGTTACATGCTAAGTTTAAAGCGTACAGTTACTACTCAATATTCAGTTTGTTAAATGTTATTGATGCATTTACTTACAGTAGCCTACAGCTGCTAAATACTTTCAGATACTCATGCTATACAGTTTTACATTCAGATATGAATGCGTTACGAGATTGATGTATCCATTACAGTACACGTCTGCTACTACCTACTTACTACAGTACGACGTACTTGCAAGATGCTTACAGCTAATATTTTACTAGTCTTACCTGTGTGTTGCCACAGCTGATCTACCGGTACTCTACTTTACTTACTGTGTGTTGCCACATTTGAGACTCTACTTGCTATAGCCTACTTACCGGTGTGTTACTGCATTTAATACTTTACATTACCACATAACCACCTGTTGCTACAGTTGATTCTTTACTTATTATACTACATTTAATGCTAACGCTACTACATACTACATTTAATATTCTACTTTACTACGCTTGCCTGTGCTTTAACTTGTTTGTTGAGATTGATTCATCTTGAAGAAAGAGGGGAATGTTGTGTCCTCAAGTGCCACTAGGAGGCATACGCGGCACCAAAAGGACTGTACAGTGACATTGCGGGTCAGAAGAAGACTCTACTTTACAGATACCGGCCACGGACCTTACTTACTCCTGCCTACTGTACACGGTTTTATAACTTTGCAATTATTTAAGTAAAGTTGTATATTTTATACATAACGCCTCTTCCTTTACACCACATCAAAATACAACAGATAGATTTAGCAGGCCAGTGAGCTAATTAACTGTCGTAAGTTATCTGTGTCACTCTGATAAAAATGCGCGTCTCTGAAAAACTGACAACAAACAAGCAAATAAGTAACTGCGCAGTCGCAGTCCACTCTAATGGCCCACTACGGCAGGTCAAGTGTACCAAAACACATTATGTGCACACGTTTGTAATTGTTGTATTGTTGTATTAGTGTGCCCTCTAGTGACTTCAAAAGAACATGACTTCCACAAATTCGTAGCCTATGGGCTACCTACATGGGTAGGCCCCACACATTATCCATAGGTCTACTCAGGGGTGGGGAACCTTTTTCGTTCAAAGGGCCACTTCAAATTCCACCAAGGGCTGCAAAAGTCCTCAGAGGGCTGTACTATGACCACAAAATCAGGATTTCCCACTGCACTTAAGGCCCATACTGTAGGCAGACACCTTTGAAACAGACCCCACCTTCTCTAGATCCCCTGAATATAATTTAGTTGTATTGCAAATGTACTTTCTATGAGTCCTTTACAAAATATGTCATATTTCATGTGAAGCTACATTAAACATTACATTAACATTAAAATGATATTGGGGGCCAGATAAAACGGCCTCCAGTGCCGCAAATGGCCCTCAAGACAAAGGTTCCCCACCATTGGTTAACATTCAGTTATTCAGTTTTGTTTTTTTGTTTTTTTCCCCCCCAGATGCTTCCCTCAGTAGTGGTGACGAGCAAGACGGAAACTTGGAAAGCAGCATGGAGGACGAAAGTGCAGCTGACCAAAGTCTGGCAAGAAAAAGTAAGTCACATCCATCTATTTTTTTTTCATTGACAGTTGCCAATCCTATCATGGGGCTACACAGAAATAAAGAATCGAATCTTACGCTTGTTCCGCACCCCAACCTCGGACACCGTGCTGCACAGTGTTCTGCAAATTCTATGTTCAGTTTTTGGGCATGGTTCGTGACTATGGCTTAACCATTAAGCTTGTGACAATGGCCTTAAAACTTTGAGACACCCCTACCGGAGGTACCGGAGGTAGAACAAAACCCAATCATGTTTTTCCTCATCTCTAAGGTGTCCCATACATGAAAATGATTCTTGACCAAAATGATTTTAATGCTAAGATTGACATTTTCACATATGTCCATATGCACCTCCAAACAGTAGGCTACATTACAGTATATTACTTCAAATAAAATTATTATTAGTGTGTGGTGCTATAATAGATTATGCTTGAATGAAGAATCAGATTAGGGTGAAAATATATTTATCACTAGTGTATATACCTGTATGTATATATATACAGTATCATTTCTTGCACATCTGTAGGCTATTGTTAAGCTGGAAAATGCAGTGACTCCACCTAATTCCAGTGCCTTGCAACTAGCTCATCAGAATATTGCATCCCTCCTTTCAGCTTTCAGGTAGATATGATAGAGTAAGGGTAAACAGAGTGGATGTTATTCAGAGATATTTTATCTTCCACGAAGTGAAGCTCTCCAGTTCTTCTCCCATGAAAGAACCAGCTTTTCTTATCAATCTTTCAAGACACCATCCCCTCTTCATTGTGCTCCCTCCCCAGCACACTGCATAGAAAAGTACACATACTGGCTTCCACATTCCCATAGAACATATTAAGGAGTTTATAGCAGACAAGTATAGCCAACACTGTACTTTTTGTGTAAACTGCGTCTTTGGCTGACCAGTCCAGTTTGTTGTCTTGTTATACCCTGAAATACTTAGATGCGATTGCTAATTGTTTACTACCGGTAATTATTTGTATTTCCATGTTTTTGTCGCAGAACCAAAAGCAACTGTGGCATCGGGATACCAAAGAGCCCTGCAAAATTGGTCTGCCGACCAGAGGACCTTTTTGGAGGAAATGCAGCATAGTCAGCTCCAGAAGGTGGAGGCTCTCCAGCAGAAGGCCAGGGAGCACGAGGAGAGGATGTTTATGGCCTTCATGGAGGAGAACACCAGGTCAAATGAACGACTCTTGACCCACCTTTTTGAAGGGCTGAGGGGAATGCTTTCCCCCACTCCTGCCCAAGGATTCCCCCCTCCCCATGCCCATCCCCACCTGTACCCGCATCCAATGATGCCCCACCCATATCCACCTCTCCACACACCTACCACTTCAAATGCATACCCTCAGGCACGTACCCCTCCATACCCACAGGCACAAACGCCAGACTATGTGCTGCACGACCTGGATGTGGACAATTAATGGTACCCATGTCTGTTTACACATGTAAGATCCTGTTGTTAATAAAACATTTGATTACCACTCCGCGTTGTATGACATAGAAAATGCATACAGTCACAACATTTTTTGAGAAAAAGTTTAATTAAACGTTAATTATTCAAAATTCTTTTGGTAATGTAGTAGTAATTAAAAAAAAAAAGTTTTAGTTAACGGTAATGCCCGCGCCGTAGGGGGAAACGCGCAGCCATATACCTGGTCAGTGCCTCCCTTGGATTTGAATTAGGGACATCATCATGGCAGATGACTCTTCGGGGTTGAGGGTATAAACCCTCGTTGTCTTCTGTCCAATTGGAACATGGAAAGTCATTTTCCTCTTGACAAAAATTGTGCAGGGCACAGCAAGTAGCGATGACCTTTGGTGCAAATTTATAGTGGAAGTCACTGCGCTTCAGGAGAACCCTCCATCTTGACTTCAAGATGCCAAAAGTCCTCTCAACTCCCACTCGGACAGAACTCAGGTATACATTAAAGGACTCTTGCTCAGGTGTTAAATTTGGGGAGTTAATGTAGCCCTTGATGAGCCAATCAAGGATGGGGTATGCAGGGTCACCAACAATCTGGACTGGCACCATCTCTCCCTCGATGTCCTTCACTCCCTTAAGAAATCAAAATTGTGAAATTCAAGTGAATTTAATAAATAGAATTGCAAAGCATTCACAAGCACTGAGGAAAGTCATTAAGATTAATACTCACTCTTGGTAACAGATGAGCCATCTTGAAAAGGTCAGACTGTTTCAAAACATTGGCGTCATGAGCACTGCCCGGCATCTTGCAGCTTATGTGTCTAAAACTTAAAAAGAAAGAAGGAAAGAAAAAAGTCACGCTACCCTTGACTTGGCAGTAACTTACTCGGTGATGCCACATTTTTTTGGCTCATCCCTTTCCAAGATGGGAGCTATTCTAATGGGCAAGGAGGGATTACTGCACGGGCCTACCGGGCACAGGCCCATGGGGTACAAGAGTCAAGGGGGCCCTGAAGGCCAAGCCTCTATTGTCTTTTTTCATAGTGTGTTGAAATCACACTTTTAACAACTTTATTCTCAAATTTCTTGGGGGCATTCTCCCGAACCACCAACAACATAGGATCTGTAACATCTGGCCAGAAAGCCTGAATTATTTTGAATACACAAACCCACGAAGGGGGGGCTTTCTTGTTGTCTGGCCCAGGGGCCCATGCAGTCATAATCCGTCCCTGCTAATGGGGGGAGCTTTTTAATCAAAACTTATAAAAAACATTTTTTTTTTAGGTAGGGCCGCCTACTGACAAGTCCATGGTAGTGTGAGCATTACAACTACATATTGAAATTGACTGAAAGTATCCTTTAAAGAATGCAGAGGAATTGGTATTCATTTTTAAAGTGGGGTTGGTAGGCTATAGGGGCCTATGGAACCATTAACTTACCAACATCTGTCATCCACGACAGCCTGCAGGACGTAGGACGGCCAGCCTTTCCTGTTCACGAAGTCCCTGTATCCATTTGATGGAGGCAGCACAGGGATATGGGTGCCGTCTATCAGTCCTATAATTTGAGGGATCCCATGGGCGGCTTCAAATCTCCTGGCTATCTCGATTGCTTCCTCCTCCTTTGGCATTTTAATTAGTTCTCTCAGAGGGCCGTTCAACATGCCGTTGCAGAACATATACACAAATTTTTTCACAGTGCATTTATGCACACCGAATTGATTTGCTACCATCCGATATTCCCCCGAACTCCCCAGACGATATAATACTATAGCAACGCGCATCTGTAAGGGGATGGCTTCCCTGACGGTCACTGCATTTGGAGACATGAAACTTTCTGTTAATCCACATAGTTTCACGAAAGACCTCCGTGACACCCTGAAATTGGACTTCCAGTCTTCGTCCGTAAATTCCTGCAGCACTATCCTATTCCACCAATCTCTGCTACGGACCTTCATCCAAATTTTTCGGGTGTTAAAGGGAGGGACAGGAAGGCCAAGGAAATGAATGGGATGATCCAGTCGCAGCACTTCTAATATCTCCGCGTCTCTCTGCCGCCGCCTCCTCCGCATCGCTCCCAGCAACACCAACGCATTATTGTTTTTGTTGAGTAAAAAATAAATAAAAAGTAAAATTGACAAAACGACGATGTTTTGGATCTCCATTACGGATAAGCGTTTGTTTATCTAAAAACGGTTTTTACAACGACCGGCTATTCTATTTCGAATTCTAGGGCGCAGGGCACCTAATCGGAATAGAACGTGGTCCATGTACACAGATGAATTCAGAATTGTAATCTGATTAGTCTAATCAGAATAGAAAAAAGTGCTGCATGTAAACCCACCTAATGTTGCGCAACGGAACATCCAACATCAATGGGTTAATGGAGGACAGGGGGAAAACAGAATCAGTGTAGCGTATGGTATCGACATGAGTATGTGTATCAAAACATTGTCTACTGCCATCTGTAGGACGCAATGCGCTATGGCGGTAGAGCGGTATGGACAAAATCTATACCTTGGTGGAAAAAATACCGCGCACGATAGTATACCGTCCATACCGCGCACCCCTAGTCTATGGTATCGACACGAGTATATGTATCGAAGAAGTGTTGGGCTAATAGCAGTAGCAGTATCTTTGGATATCTACAAACAACCATTTAAAAAATTACATTACATTATTACATTACATCACATTGCACTTAGCTGACGCTTTCATTTATTCAAAGCGACTTACAACTATTGTTTTTCAGGGGGTTTTTTTTGGTTACAGTCCCTGGAGCAATGTGGGGTTAGGTGCCTTGCTCAAGGGCCCTTCAGCCATGGATGGAGGTGTATGGAGAGGTCAGGGGGGATTCGAACCGGCAACCTCTAGATTGAACGACCAACTCTCTAACCACTAGGCCACGGCTGCCCGATGTACGCTTTATTAACTCCGCTAAGGAGGTTATGCTTTTGGTTGCGTTGGTTTGTCTGTCAGAAGGATAATGCAAAAAGTTATGAACGGATTTGGATGAAACTTTGTGGAGTTGTTGGGAATGACAAAAGGAACAAGCAGATTTCGTGTAGATCTGGAACCAGGATTTTTTTTTTTCCCACCATTGCGGGATAGGGTGAATTTTGATATTCCCGTTTCTAACTCCACAAGAAGAAGGCAGAAAGACTTGGAAAAAATAGGGTGTAACATTGTCAAATGTTCTATCAAACAGCTTCCTTGACGGAGGTCTGCACTCTCTGAGTGCATTTCTAGTTACATATAAAACTGGTCTCATAATAACTTCAGTGAAAGTGAACAGTCACTCTACCTGTACTGGTTCAGCTTTAATGTCTGCAGATGAGGAGGTGATCTGTTCTGGGGCAGAGTCAGTTTCATCTACAGGACAAATCAAAAACAGATCAACAACAATTAATAGCACAAATGGGCTTGTTTGGCAGAACACAAACACAACATCGAAGGGGAACAAAAGAAGATGAACTCATATCTCAGCAGTGATGTACCCAAACGCGTTCAATGAACTAAAGTTCATGAATTAGTTCATATTTTGAGCGAACGTGAACTGAACGTACACTATGTACAATATGATGAATGAACTATGAACGCATTCATTCTGGAGCCCATGAACGACACGTTCATTAGTTCTTCATTCCGTTCATTCCGTAGTTACCAGATTTCATTAATATTCCTGCAGAAACCGCGACTAAACACAGTGTCAGAGAGTCTAATATTATGTCTTACCCATTCTCTCTGACAGCGTCAGACACCATTCTCTCCGACTGTCTTTCATCTCGTGCAAAGAGGCGGGACCAAGCAAACAGCAGGCATAGCTCTACTTAAAATCAGAGCGGTCAGCAACCAGCCAGCAGTGTGCGACTTTTCTGACTTCCCGGTGACTTTTTAGATTAAAGTCTCTACCGACCATCTTCTGGTCGTTTGGAATAAGTGTGGAGTGCTCTCGCTTCACTATTTAAGTTCAAATGCGCCGCGCGCAGCACCAACAACAAGAGAAAGCTGCCTGCTGGCATGTTGCAGGATGGCAAGTTTTGCGCATGAGACAGAGAGCAACAGTGCAGGAAAACGTTACAGAATCCACGCACCCGCTTTAAGTCCAGTCCATACAGTAACCTAAATAATGGCTATCTGTGAAGCATTTATATGGGCTTTTTCAATGATTGTTTCTTTTTTTTCTGGGGGGGAGGAGGAGGAGGAATATGAACTATGAACGAACTAGTTAATTCTGAGAGCTGTGAACTTGAACTAGTTCACGTACAAAATGAACTTTCCTAACACTATCTCAGCTTCTATTGAACCCAGCACAGGCCTCTGGAGTATCCACCACCATGGGCTCTGACTATGACACTAGGGCCACATCGCGGGACGGAAGCGCTTTTTACCGGCAGTGGCGAAAATGCATGGAAACTAGGGCTGGGTAACGTTAACGCGTCAACAGTGCGTTAACTAGTGAGGTCAATATCGCCAGACAATTTTGTTAACGCTTTAACGCAGCAGGGTTTTTTTTTTCTTCTTTTTTTTATGACCCGTCGTTCGTGGCTTTTATTTTGAAAGCGTCAGCACGCTTGTTGCTGCTTCCAGTGACTGCTGACAGAGAAAAAGAAAGTCTAGAAAAGTAGGCAAAACAAAACAGACATAGCCTACAGAAGGAGGTCAACTTCTGAATGGACATTTTCGGTAGGCTACAGAGTTCTACAGTCCTCCTTGCGCAACTCTCGAGCAGCATGTGGCTCGCCTTTGCAGCTCGCAAGGTAAGTCTATTGTCCGGTCAGCATGAAAAGGGTACTGTTATGCTGGCCGTCTATCAGCTGTCAATAACGCCACGCGGGCTTACTAAAGAACCTGATAAAAAAGCGGACCGCGAGATTCCTCACGCAACGTTTTGGTTTCTACATGGTGCTGCGCATGCATAGTAGGCTGCATCAACATGGTAGGCTATGATTTCGCGACATCGGCAACCTCGTCAGCATTTAAGATAGTGTTAGTCATGTCAACGTCATTGTTTTGAAATATGTAATTGCCGTCAATGCCAACAGACAGTCAATTAGTTTCTAGTCGCTGAAACACCTTAAATAATAGTGACAGAAAGAGAGAAGGTGGGAGTCTTTGACCGTGAGAGAAGGCGGGACATATCTCACAGACACACGCCTGCCTGTTGTCTGTTTTTTTAAGTGACAAGTTTTTTCTTCTTCTTGTAGGCCCATGTAGACTGTCCTAATTTGAGTTTCTAATTTCTAATATATCAGTTTCAGTAGCCTGCAATCTTAAATAGTCCTAGTGTAATATTGTATGCAATATTTTTTTTCATTAGTAGGCCTACATTGGATAGGCATATAGCCTACTACAGTCAATCCGGAAAGTATTCACAGCGCTTCACTTTTTTCACATTTTATTATCTTACAGCCTTATTCCAAATGCTAAAAATGAATCTCTTGTCAAAATCCTACACAAATTATTCCATTATGACCATGTGAAAAACAAGTTGTCTTGACAGTTTTGAAAATGTATGAAAATACAAAACAAAGAAATATTTTTACAAAGATATTTACGAAAGTATTCACAGCCTTTGCTCAATACTTTGTAGAACCACCGTTGGCAGCAATTACATTCATTTTTTCATTTCGAAATGAAAAGGGATTAAAAGGGAGGTCATCGGTGTGTGTTTCAACCTTTCAGTATATTGAAATTGTATACTTTGAGTCTGCACCTGGCCAAAATAGATGGGTGTGAGTTTTGAATGAAATTCTATGGAGAGTATCATGATCTGCGTCTGTAGTCACAGTGCATGTTGACATGCATGCTTCTTTAGGCGTAATTCAGATTTCCAATGTTGACGGCATCCATACATCGCCAAACCATATCAGTCCCACAACCATGCTTGACTAGCCAGATGATGCACTTTTTGTGTAAAACTTACTTGTTTACCACCACACATGCTTGAAGCCATCTAAAGCAAATTTTATATCTTGGTGTCAAGAGAGATTAACAGACCAAGGATATGGATCACTGGAACCACGTCGCGTGGTCTGATGAGACCAAGACAGTGTTTCCCATACATCGAGGAAACTATGGCGGCCCGCCATAGTTTAAATTTGGCCGCCATAGTTTCCGAAAATGTAAAAAAAAAAATGTTTTTTCTTTTTACGATTGCCGTTTTTGTTAAAAACGATTTGAATTACGATTTCCTTCGCATTTTCCTCCTGGAGTAAATACATCCTGTAGAGAAAACCACAAGTGCTTGAAAGACAGAGGGATCAAAAGCCTAGTCAAGTTGTTGTAGTTAACTTAGGTTTGGGAGCAATAAAAAAAACCTTCAGAGAAGGGACAGTTGGGATGAGTTTACTAACACTCCCCAGGCTTTGTTTTACCGTTGTAATGAGTTAGGTGACAGCCCTTCATTAACAAGGCAGAGGAGACATCGGGCTGCATAAAGAAATGAATGTGTAATGAATGTGAACATACATAAATGTGTAATATGTTGTTCCGCCCTTTTAATGGGAGGAATTTTGAAAAACTGGCCCCGTGACCAGCACCCCTCATGTAGAATGTACGCCTATGTGTGTGTGGGGAAAAGGCATAGCCTACCTTCTTAGACCCTTTTTGTTTACGCGTTAACAATTTCACAGTAATCTTAAATTATTATCTCTGCTCCTATTTTGTTTTATTATTTTTTTCATTACATAGACCCCTGCATGTGTATTATGTAGCCTTATTTCTCAAAATATAAATGGCTGAAATGTAGGCTAGGCCTATAGTTTCTCCATGCACCAATGTCATACTGTACTCATCGTTTTGCCATTTTGCATTTACACTGCGTGAATAACCCCCCCCAAAAAAAGGCCCGCGTGAAAAGACCCCCCACCCAACAAAAAAAATCCTGGATGCCCCCATAGTTTCCAAAATTTCTGTGGGAAACACTGCAAGATAAACAAATTTGCTTTAGATGGTGTTAAGCATGTGTGGTGGTAAACAAGTGAATTTTACCAAAAAAAAAGTGCATCATCTGGCTATTCAAGCATGGTTGTGGGCAGGGGCGCCGCCAGGAATTTTGGGCCCTATGAAAGATTATAATTTTGGGCCTACCCAAAATGCAACATGCACTGTGACTACAGAAGCAGATCAAGATACTCTCCATAGGATTTCATTCAAAACTCACACCCATCTATTTTAGCCAGGTGCAGACTCAAAATGTACAATTTCAATGTACTGAAAGGTTGAAACACACACACCGGTGACCTCCCTTTTAATCCCTTTTCATTTCGAAATGAAAAAAAAATGAATGTAGTTGCTGCCAAAGGTGGTTCTACAAAGTATTAAGCAGTGTTAATTTAATATTGACTAAAATATTTCGTCAAAGCCCTTTTTTGATTTTCGCCATTTAGACTAAGACTAAGACTAAATTGGGAAGGTAATGACTAAAATATGACTAAAACTAAAATTGATTTTCGTCATTGTGACTAAGACTAAATTAAAAAAAACCGGACTAAATTAACACTGGTGTTAAATACAATAGAGAACAAGAGAAGCAGTTTGTGAAGAAGTTTCATTCTGCACAGTGTGATACATGTTAAAAAGAGAAGCAGTGCGCGGAGAAGGTTTATTCTGTCCAGTCAATGATATATTTTAAAAAGAGAAGCAGTGTGTGGAGAAGTTATATTATGTACAGTGTTGACTAAAATGACTAAAATGACTAAAAATGTACTAAGACTAAAATTGATTTTCGTCATTTAGACAAAGACTAAGACTAAATTGGGAAGGCAAAGCAGATCAAGATACTCTCCATAGGATTTTATTCAAAACTCACACCCATCTATTTTAGCCAGGTGCAGACTCAAAATGTACAATTTCAATGTACTGAAAGGTTGAAACACACACCGGTGACCTCCCTTTTAATCCCTTTTCATTTCGAAATGAAAAAATGAATGTAGTTGCTGCCAAAGGTGGTTCTACAAAGTATTAAGCAACGGCTGTGAATACTTTTGTAAATATGATTTCCTTGTCTTTTATTTTTATAAACTTTCAAAACTGTCAAGACAACTTGTTTTTCACATCGTCAAAATGGAATAATTTGTGTAGGATTTTGACAACAGAGATTTGTTTGTAGCATTTGGAATAAGGCTGTAAGATAATAAAACGTGAAAAAAGTGAAGCGCTGTGAATACTTTCTGGATTGACTGTATATAATTTAGACTGATAGGTTGGCAAATAGCCATTGAGTTAATGCGATTAAAGATTTTCATGTTTGCCCACCCCTAATGGAAACATATCTGTCCTTCCACACCAACCGGGAGAAGTCCAAGTTTCATTTGAACGAAGGCCTCTGGTGTATCCACCACCATGGGGCTCTGAGTATGACGCTACTCAGGGCATCTGCACATTTTTGCTCACCCAATTTAATGCTTTTTAATACCATTTTTAATGGGGCACCTAAGTCACGCCCTCTACTTCCTGGTTCATGGGGCAGAGGGAGTCAAAAAATGATTACTGGGCTTGAAAATGAGGTTATTTCTGGATTTGTAGTACATAGGTGGAGGTCCAAGGTTTGGATTGGTGTCAAAAAAACACTCATTTTCAAGCCCAGTAATTATTTTTTGACTCCCCCTGCCCCATGAACCAGGAAGTAGAGGGCGTGACTTAGGTGCCCCATACCTCCAACAAGAAAATGAATACCACAACACGGGGGATGTGCATGTGCACGTTACATGGTATAATTGTTATTACATTGCTATAATGCAATGCAATACATATACAGGGTATACAATAAAAGTATTATTATGACTATTGTGCTAGTAGTGAAGCCTAATGTGAACACATGTAAGCAGCTGCAAGGAAGAACTGATCTGGAAGCCTATGGAGACCAGGCTTGCCGAATTGCATACAAGCAGGAATTAAGTTAATGGGCGGGGGGCTAATGTTTCACCCTCAGCCTCGCAAATGCTGAGAAAATATGAAAAAAGAGAAATGGTGCATAAAGTGAAACATGGTACAGATACAGCTCTTATGAGGAGTTGCATGCATGCTGCAGGTGTTTGAGGGCTTTTATCATTGATTTAATCATGAAGTTAAACATGTATTGCTCTACGAATAGCGAATAGGTCACCATCTCTCATTGAACTCCATTGATTTTCATTGTGTTGCTTTCCATGATTACAATGACCCTAAACATACACCTAAGGCCAAAGTCGATTTTCTGGAGAGGTGAGAGTGATTCAGTGATTAAGTATGACACCCAATCTGCGTATTTGAAGTGTTTTGAAGTGACTTATCTGCTCATTTTCACATTATGTTCGATAGGCGACAAAACTTTTGTCTTGTGAAAATCTGCCCTGTCTGTGTTCATTAAAGGGTCAATCTTTCTTTGGTGCATGAAATTTATTTTTGTACATACATTTTCATTCGGGAGGGTTGTAGCTTTCATATGAGTGACTTCTGAAGCCAAGTGATTAATTGAAAGTCAGGTTATTAACCGTTATTCCAAACAGATGGATAGGAGACAACTCTTTTGGAGGCGAGTGTATAGCAATGCCGTTTTCTCTGCCCCCTGGATGATACCACCAGTACTGTGCATGTTGGTCAACTGCTTTTAAATTATAGCAAGTATGTGCAGTCGGTTACTCGCGGTTACGCGTGTAATTTACAGCTTACAGCAAGCGTACCAAGGGCCTAACACAGCCAAAACCCCAGTGATGATCCAACAATCACACGTCAGATCTGGTCTTGGCAAACTGTTCAGCAAGAAGATGTGCAGTGGTAGACACAGTGTGTGTGTGGTGTGTGTGTGTCATACCAGATTGAGTACACTGGTATCCATCAGCAACAGCTGCGTCGTCATCTTTCTCTTTAATGCAGATGTCTACATTCTGCAGTAGATCGTCCTCTTTCTGCAAAACATGGGAAATATTACATTGTTGTTGTGTGTGTGTGTGTGATAGGCCTATTCTAATTGGCAGGGCTGGAAAGTAACTAATTACTTTTACTCAAGTATTGTACTTGAGTAGCTTTTATGAATACTTTGTACTTTTTAAGTAGTTTTTTAAATTAATACTTTTACTTGTACTTGAGTACATTTTGACCCAAGTACTTTACTCAATAACACTGGAACCTGGTCTGAGTACTGAGTAAAAAAAAATGACTGAGAGACAAAATGCCATGCACAATAATGCCACAATCCGCCGGAAATGAAAGATTGTGCAGGATGGCACACAGCATTTCCACTAGCCTATTTTACTATCTTGTATCAATGTATTGGATGATGGCTGGTGCCAAGCAAGAGATAGAGGTTATGGAGGACGATATTCAAGAAAAATAAACATGACATTCTCAAGAGGAAAGCTAATTAAAAGTAACTAAGTAACTTTTACTCAAATTACATTTTAAGTGAAGTACTTTTTACTTTTACTTGAGTAGATTTTTAGATAGGTACTTTTACTTGTACTTGAGTAGAATTTAGGCAAAGTAAAGATACTTTTACTTGAGTACACATTTTCTGTACTCTTTCCACCTCTGCTAATTGGCTGCCAGGACTTGTAGAATGGGCTATCAAAGACGTGACTACAATTGCGGTGTTAATTCTGGGGTTAATTATTCTTTCTCAGGGAGACAGCCGACTTCCAGTCACACGACAAGGGGTGGGCTAATAATTCATCTCCACTCACCTCGTACTCCATTGGTGTATACTTTAAGAATGAGTCTTGGGCTGGGACTTCAAGACATCCGAGTCAGGGCGCTAAAAAAACATGGTTATGATTGAATACCTTGGAAATTAGACAACCTGAAATGGCATTAGCACAGTATCTGGCGCGACGATATTAACTGTTCGGAACCATTGAAAGTAAATTTACTCTCAATGTTCGGAACACATTTAGCCCGCTATCTCAGCAGAACGTGGACAGTGACCACCAGATCACAGGCGGCGGATTTCACCCACCTTTCATCCGAGTATGTTGCAGCTGGGACTGAAGACACGAAGCTGCAAGGAAAGGGGGATATCAAAATGGTAAATTACCATGAAAATCAGTGTAACGTGGGGAAACACAATGTACCGTTTGTAATTGTGTTACCTCCTAGGGCCGTGTGTTACAGGACTTGCTGGTGAAGTTTCCTTTGTCTGCGAGTTTGCTTCTACGAATGAATCCACAAACGCTGCTCCGGGATAAGTTTTCCCAGTGTTTAGCGCCTCCTGCTGGAAACTCCAAGGACCGCTCCACTCCAAGTGAAAAATAATACCGGTAATAATGCAACAACAATAATGCAACAATATAGTCAGCCTGCCAAGACCCTAAAATAAATGTTTGATGGCATTTTCTGTTAAAAGTTGGCAACCATGCCAGAAGTTATCAGCATGGGCTAAGGTTTCAGAATCACCAGGGGGTGTTCACTCACGGAACTAGCTACTAGCCACAACTGGCTAACCCTAACCACGGGACAGTGCAAAATGAATGGGTGTCAATGGAGTTTTCTACCATTATAATTTTTGTGATTTTTAATAATTTTTTGTCCTGAAATATTAATATTAAGTTCGAAGCTAGAAATAATAAGACCTTTGAGTAGCGTTTCGATTATTTTGCGCCACTAGATTATTAAGTCAAGTCAAGTCAAGTAGGTTTTATTGTCAATTTCTTTACATGCACTGGTCATACAAAGAATTTGAAATTACATTTCTTGCTTTCCCATACAGACATAGACTAATCTAGGTAAGGACATAGACAGTATAGACATAGACAGTACTTATACATGGACTTAAGACAGTATGGACATAGACAGTGCTCATACAGACATTTAAAGTGCAAGACTGGACAACAGAAGACTTGTAGAGGACATACATTAAGAGGTATTTGTTGTGCTTTTGTGCTTTTCCTAAAAAAAAGTCCTTTATAGCGTTCTGACATGGTAATAGTAGCATTTTGAAGAAAAATAAATATTAAAAAAGGTCTGTCAAGTACACCAGCAGCAGTGTATGTGTGTGTGTGTGTGTGTGTGTGTGTGTGTGTATGTGTGTGTATGTGTTTAGTGCAGGTAGAAGGTGCGGTGTGCGTCGTGTGTGTGTGTGTGTGTGTGTGTGTGTGTGTGTGTGTGTGTGTGTGTGTGTGTGTGTGTGTGTGTGTGTGTCAGGGTTTAGTGCAGAAAGTGCAGTGTGCTTGTGTGTGTGTGTGTGTGTGTGTGTGTGTGTGTGTGTGTGTGTGTGTGTGTGTGTGTGTGTGTGTGTGTGTGTGTGTGTGTGCGTGCATGTTTTGAGTTAGTGCAGGTTGAAAGTTCAGTCACAAGTATAGTAGTGCAGGTGGAATGTTCAGTCGCAGATATGGTGGTGGGGGATGGGGGGGGTGTGTGGGGGGGGGGGGGGGGGGGGGGGGGGGGGGGGGGGGGGGGGGGGTTGTCAGTGGCCTTGCTGGTGTAACCGGGTGGCAAATAGAGGTTGAATTTTTTAGGTTTATAAATGTAATTACCGACTACGCCACCAGAGGGCGCCACAGTCCCTCTGGAAAATTGAACTAGCCCACTACACTAGCACAGTTTTAAATGAAGACTCACAGGTTCGTTTTTAAGACACGGAGACAGGATGTCAGGGGAGACATGTGCTTTTCTTTTAATAATACAAAATGGTTCTTACAAAATCTTTAATATATATACAAAATCACATGAGGCCAACACAAATACACCTGAGCCAGTAAATGCCTATACCCCCAACCCTCTAGCTAAGCACGGCAAGACAGTTGCACACAGCAAACACTTCTAGTGAAAAATAAGCATGCAGGGAGAGTATAGTCACACTTGTATTCAACTCTAAAAGGCCTAGGCTACTATGAAGCACAGCACACATTGAGCAAAGAAAGCTAGGAGGTCCTGGGGTTACTTAGTGGCGGATCAGGTTACCGTGTGTACACCAAAGACACTTAAAAGAAAAGAAACAAAAGAAATAAAATATATAGCAATTAGCCTATCATACACTCACACCGCTAACCAGAACGCTGGCATTACCGGGGCACTCAAACGCTCATGAACAACACTCAATATCAGGTGTAATCACTCATTCACACATCATCCACACATAATTGGTCCGAAACTCAACCACAAACAGCAGCCCACCCAGATGACAGTCACTCACTGGATCATCCGGTCACCTGCACACAGAGGTTATCAAACACATGAATAACAGACATCACACACAAATCATGATCAGTAGGAAATGGTGGAAGGCGACATACCGTGACCGGAGAGACATGGAGGCTAGAGCTACCCTGTAGCAGCAGCAGTGAAATGGACAATCAGATGTAGGGAAAGTCAGGGCAGTAGGCTACATACCAACGTAGGCTGTACAAGTAGCATCACCAGCAGTCTGGCTAAACCAGCTAGCAGCCACACTCCAAGCAGCTTCACAAAGACACTACACAGGACTACCAATTTCCCATAAGTGCAGATCCGTCTGGGCCTTGACGCCCGAGCATGGAGAAAGGAAACTGGCAAGGTTGCCCAAAACAGTAAAAGCTGCCACCTCCAAGGTTACCTGTTGCCCTGCTTTTAAAGAAAACACAGACTGCTGCTCAAGACGTGCGCTACCGCCATCTACAGCGCTAAGGGGGCTTGATTTATTCTCAACCTCAGGACTCCGAAGGTCTCCTAACCGAAGGTCTCCTAAGGGGGCGTTCACCCGACATAAAGTGGATACCGGAAAAGAAACAAAATGACGCTTCTTCTTACATCCAATTTCTTTGTTGAAATCTTCTAACCTGCTGTAAAACTACACACCTGAACGATTTGTCAAGACAGCCTATTGTTAAACAACAGTCATAGTGCTTACCAGGAATGTTTTGTTGATAATATTTGTGACTGGAAATGGCAGTAGCAATATATTTAGCATTCCCCTTTCCACTTAATACATTTTCCCACATGAAGGACTGGCCTACGCTCGTTACTGCAGTATGCATGCAAAGCTAACTGGCTACAATGGGAACCAATGCGACTGAGCCTTCTCCCTGTGTTCTAATTTCTCTGGAATCACCTGGTTGCCAACATGGAACTTGACCTTTAAGGTCAAATATGAAGGTCAAAAGGTCAACCACGGTCAAAGTTAGTAGGTCACGGTCAAAGATAGTGTTATTTAGTTAAAAAATGTTAAAATGATGTTAAAAGTGGGCAGCCATGCCAGAAGTCATCAGCATGGACTAAAGATTCAGAATCAACTTGTTGCCAACACGGAACTTGACCTTTAGGGTCAAATGTGAAGGTCAAAAGGTCAAAAACAATGTATTTTCTGGTTAGTCTATTTTGGGAACTGAATATTCATGGAATTCTTTTTTCAAATGTCAGCAACCATGTTAGATGTTATCAGCATGGACTAAGGTTTCAGAATCACCTGGTTGCCAACATGGAACTTGACTTTTAAGGTCAAATTTGAATGTCAAAAACAATGCATTTTCTAGTTTGCCTTTGGGGGGTGTAACGCCGCATTATGTAATAACGGTGCAATATGTAATAATGTAACAAATTATTACATAATGCGGTGACAATCGCCGCATTGTGTAATAATTTACGCATTTCGTAATACATTTCTTGAACGCATTTCGTAATAACTTTTTTCTCATCTTGTAATAAATTATTACAAAATGCGAAATTTATTACGGAATGCGGCCGCAACTTTTTTTTTGATGGAAATGTAATAACATGGTGCATTATGTAATTAACTATATGGGTATGTATTTTCTGCACTTGGATTCACTAGGCACAACACACACACATAGTCTCAGTGACATGGTAGTCACTGCCCTCTCTCTCTCTCATTCTTCTCAGTTATCAAACTGCTCGAGAGTCGCGAATGATGCGGTTAAAACCGTTAAGAAATCATTTCACAACGTGTTGCGTGCAACGAGGCCAGCGAATGTCTCGCACTTTCTGCTACATTACACCAATTTACAGCGACATTAAATATGTGGCGCGAGAGAGAGAGAGAGAGAGAGAGAGAGAGAGAGAGAGAGAGAGAGAGTGTGTGTGTGTGTGTGTGTGTGTGTGTGTGTGTGTGTGTGTGTGTGTGTGTGTGTGCGCGCACGGAGACAAACCTGGCCCATATTGATCTTAAGCCCCATCTTGGCTCTTTGGAAATATTCTTACCATTACAAAGGCTATTTTAATATTTTCCCCCAAACAACATGAATCAAACCCCAGGAAAAGACCAACCATTATAAGTGACTCGTGGGGAGCTGTCCATGCTGGTGGTGCTTAATTTTTCCCGATATTTGTCCGTGGAGTAGTGAGTCTTTCATGTCTGCCTACATGACCTTGCGCGCCAGGGTCTGACCATGGTGCTTTTTGCTTTTTAGCACCCGAGAAAAATGCCACTCTTGTTAAAAAAATACATAGGTATGCTTACGTCCTATTCAATTCAATTGCAATCCACTGTTCAGTAGGCCTATTAGGCTGCAATCAAATTCAATAGCCTATGCTCATCCACATGCACGGGAAAAACAATAACCCAAGCGGCGGGACTAATTCGATTATATTCCTTCCAAAAATGTCCGAACGTCACAAAAATCAGTTATTTGCATTGTCCGTAATTATACCAAACAAAAAGGTATCAATAGAAGAAATCAAGTCTTCAGTTTCGATAATCCACGTTAGAAATCCTCAACAACAGCAAGCCATTCCTTCTCTGCTATGAGGCAGGCAACGGAACAAGTGCAGACAGTAGGCCTAGGCTATATGACCACGTTGATGCTGCACGGCTTGAAGGATTCTGTCTAAATTAAATATCTTGGATAGCCTATATAGACCTAGGCCTAACTAGATTTGTTGCAATACAGATTCATTTTCTATAGCCAGAAGTGTTCCATTGGACTGACGAAACCGAACACGATCAAGTTTGCAACTTCTTTCCCTCATGCGCTGTCCGTCAGCACCACCTGTCATTGGACGTCCGATTAGCTTTCATTACGTGCTGAGGGAAAAACTCTCGCCATTAGGCCTATGTGCTGTTGCACTGTTGTGAGGGATATCACCAAATAATTTAGATAAAAGTCAGAACATTATTTTGCCAATGAAAGGCACACAGGTGGCTGGAAGCTCAAGCAGTCTTCAGTCTGTTCATTTAAGTTTGTTGGGTGCTCTTGGATATCGGGTATCAGTTCATGTAGAGAGAAGAGTTCACCCAGGCACTCCAAAATAAGGTGTCCAAACGGGAAGTTACATTAAAAAGCCTTAAATGGTACTGGGCTGGGGTTACATTAAAAAGCCGACATGTTTCGACCTCACCAGGTCTTCATCAGGGCTACGTTCACCATTGAAAAGAAAGGCCTCCCTTAAATAGTGACATCACCACATGTGACCCATTACGCACTACACACATTTGCGCACACCAGAGAAAACAAAGATTAAAAAATAGCCTGGGGTAATAAGTGATGCCACAGAAAAGAATGACCAGAAGTACAAATAAGCATCACAAAAAAACAAGTAAAATCAATATCCTCATTTAGACCAGGATAGCGCATGGCATCCAGTTGGTGTATCCAAAAAGTTTCCCTCTGATTAAGTCTTTTTAGCCTGCCCCCACCCCTCGGAAGAGGTTTGATATGTTCGACGCCCTGTATGCGCAGCAGAGAATCATTTTTACCATGGTATTCATTGAAATGTTTCGCCATGGGATAGTCAAAATTGCCCACTCTGATAGCATATTTATGTTCTGCTAGCCTATCTCGCATGAGCCTTTTTTTGTGTCCGATATAAAAGAACCCTTCAGCGCAAGGACAAGTTAGGCGGTATATGACAAATGTTGAATTGCAATTAATGAAATCTCTCTGTCCGTATTCTCTCGTGGTTTTAGTATCCACAAAAGATTTGGCTTGTGAAACATTTGGGCAGTGAGGGCACTTCATACATCTATAGGTGCCAATGGGTTTACGCAGCCAGGTTTCTCTCTTTTTCACCTGTAGGTGAGAGCGCATTAATTTATCTCCTAGGATGGGTGCACTCTTTAAAGACACCATGGGTGGTTCTGGGAACACCTCACGTAGTTGCGCATCACTTTCAATAATGGACCAATTGTTCTTAATACTTTGCCTGATCCGCGTCGCTTGTGTAGCCTACTATATGTCGTAACAAAAAAGGACGGGACTGCTGGTGGCGATGATGTTTCTTTTTGGTCAATAACGTGTTGCGTTGTAGGGAGCGCGCTTCACTGTATGCGTTTTGGATGGCTTCAGGGTGATAGGCTCTATCACTGAATCTTTTCTCCATCAGCTCGGCCTGCTCGTGAAAATCATTTTCGAAATCACAGATACGCCTTAATCTCTGGAATTGTCCGTGTGGAATATTTCTAATGAGATGCGGGGGATGGAATGAATCCGCTCTCAGAATGGTGTTCCGAGAGGTCGCCTTTCTGAATAAGGTGGTGTGCAGCTGTCCCTCTGCGTCTTTATATATCGTCAAATCCAGAAAGTTAATATTAGTTAATGAATATTCCAAGGAAGCCATCCAAAACGCATACAGTGAAGTGCGCTTCCTACAACGCAACAGGTTATTGACCAAAAAGAAACATCATCGCCACCAGCAGTCCCGTCCTTTTTTTTGTTACGACAGTTCATAGATGTATGAACTGCACCCACTGCCCAAATGTTACACGAGCCAAATCTTTTGTGGATACTAAAACCACGAGAGAATATGGACAGAGAGATTTCATTAATTGCAATTCTACATTTGTCATATACCGCCTAACTTGTCCTTGCGCTGAAGGGTTCTTTTATATCGGACGCACAAAAAGGCGCATGCGAGATAGGCTAGCAGAACATAAATATGCTATCAGAGTGGACAATTTTGACTATCCCATGGCGAAACATATCAATGAATACAATGGGAAAAATGATTCTCTGCTGCGCATACAGGGCGTCGAACATATCAAACCTCTTCCGAGGGGTGGGGACAGGCTAAAAAGACTTAATCAGAGGGAGACTTTTTGGATACACCAACTGGATGCCATGCGCTATCCTGGTCTAAATGAAGATATTGATTTTACTTGTTTTTTGTGATGCTTATTTGTACTTCTGGTCATTTTTTTCTGTGGCATCACTTATTACCCCAGGCTATTTTTTAATCTTTGTTTTCTCTGGTGTGCGCAAATGTGTGTAGTGCGTAATGGGTCACATGTGGTGATGTCACTATTTAAGGGAGGCCTTTCTTTTCAATGGTGAACGTAGCCCTGATGAAGACCTGGTGAGGTCGAAACATGTCGGCTTTTTAATGTAACCCCAGCCCAGTACCATTTAAGGCTTTTTAATGTAACTTCCCGTTTGGACACCTTATTTTGGAGTGCCTGGGTGAACTCTTCTCTCTACATGAACTGATACCCGATATCCAAGAGCACCCAACAAACTTAAATGAACAGACTGAAGACTGCTTGAGCTTCCAGCCACCTGTGTGCCTTTCATTGGCAAAATAATGTTCTGACTTTTATCTAAATTATTTGGTGATATCCCTCACAACAGTGCAACAGCACATAGGCCTAATGGCGAGAGTTTTTCCCTCAGCACGTAATGAAAGCTAATCGGACGTCCAATGACAGGTGGTGCTGCTGACGGACAGCGCATGAGGGAAAGAAGTTGCAAACTTGATCGTGTTCGGTTTCGTCAGTCCAACGGAACACTTCTGGCTATAGAAAATGAATCTGTATTGCAACAAATCTAGTTAGGCCTAGGTCTATATAGGCTATCCAAGATATTTAATTTAGACAGAATCCTTTCAAGCCGTGCAGCATCAACGTGGTCATATAGCCTACTGTCTGCACTTGTTCCGTTGCCTGCCTCATAGCAGAGAAGGAATGGCTTGCTGTTGTTGAGGATTTGTAACGTAGATTATCGAAACTGAAGACTTGATTTCTTCTATTGATACCTTTTTGTTTGGTATAATTACGGACAATGCAAATAACTGATTTTTGTGACGTTCGGACATTTTTGGAAGGAATATAATCGAATTAGTCCCGCCGCTTGGGTTATTGTTTTTCCCGTGCATGTGGATGAGCATAGGCTATTGAATTTGATTGCAGCCTAATAGGCCTACTGAACAGTGGACTGAAATTGAATTGAATAGGACGTAAGCATACCTATGTATTTTTTTAACAAGAGTGGCATTTTTCTCGGGTGCTAAAAAGCAAAAAGCACCATGGTCAGACCCTGGCGCGCAAGGTCATGTAGGCAGACATGAAAGACTCACTACTCCACGGGCAAATATCGGGAAAAATTAAGCACCACCAGCATGGACAGCTCCCCACGAGTCACTTATAATGGTTGGTCTTTTCCTGGGGTTTGATCCATGTTGTTTGGGGGAAAATATTAAAATAGCCTTTGTAATGGTAAGAATATTTCCAAAGAGCCAAGATGGGGCTTAAGATCAATATGGACCAGGTTTGTCTCCGTGCGCACACACACACACACACTCTCTCTCTCTCTCTCTCTCTCTCTCTCTCTCTCGCGCCACATATTTAATGTCGCTGTAAATTGGTGTAATGTAGCAGAAAGTGTGAGACATTCGCTGGCCTCGTTGCACGCAACACGTTGTGAAATGATTTCTTAACGGGTTTAACCGCATCATTCGCGACTCTCGAGCAGTTTGAGAACTGAGAAGAATGAGAGAGAGAGAGGGCAGTGACTACCATGTCACTGAGACTATGTGTGTGTTGTGCCTAGTGAATCCAAGTGCAGAAAATAATATCCATATAGTTTATTACATAATGCACCATGTTATTACATTTCCATCAAAAAAAAAAGTTGCGGCCGCATTCCGTAATAAATTTCGCATTTTGTAATAATTTATTACAAGATGAGAAAAAAGTTATTACGAAATGCGTTCAAGAAATTTATTACGAAATGCGTAAATTATTACACAATGCGGCGATTGTCACCGCATTATGTAATAATTTGTTACATTATTACGTATTGCACCGTTATTACATAATGCGGCGTTACAGGGGGGGGGGGGGGGGGGGGTCTTCATATCCATAGAATTATTTTTTAAAAGTTGACAATCATGCTAGAAGTTATCAGCATGGACAAAGAAAATGGAATATTGTACAAGAACGACCACTAGCTGGTGTGGCCAGGAGTGGCCAATGGGGCTGTACGCTTCTCTTAGAACTATCTGCCCGTGTGATTTTTTCCCTGGAAACAATGAAGTCGCGTTCGATAGATATGAGTAAGTGAAAGCATTTGCCGACACGTTTGCATCTTGTCAAGTGTTAGATTCGTGAAAATGACCCTTATTTCAACTATAGCAATGACATAACACGTGACAATCGACTTTACGGCACTACGCCATTTGTTTTGTAGTCTGACTTCAGATGTCGATGTGTTTAAAGTTATGTTAGGATTGTTGCGGACACCTGTTATTTATTGCATTTAAGGTGGTGGAAAAGCGGCATGTGTACATGGGGTAAAGGAAATGACTGCGCTCACCCTTAAGAATTTGGGCACCTTCAATTAACATGTTGGACGGCGGTGGGGGGTTTTGAGGTGTGTGACCGTAGATGTCTCTGCTAGGATCAGTCAGAGTACGTCTCTCGTCAGCTCTGGTCGTGAATAGTCGCAGAGATTCCTCAGCCAGCAGGTATTAGCCGAATGCTAGCGTGTTGCAGGACAAAACTAACACGTCTTTGGGAGAACAAAGCCATGTCAGGAACCTTTAACTTCACTTCTAATACAACTTCCATGATAAGGTACAGAATGTGCACACATCTTTACAAACCAGAGAACAGAACCGTCACAAATCCCTGCTGAGCCATTTAGCCCAATAGGCTCCCATTCATCTTTTACTTGGCTGCGTTCGCCAACGGGGCTATAATGGGAGCCAATGAGAGATGGCTTTCTCATAGCTTAGAGAATCTCTGGCATGGACAAAAGTTTCATGGTCCATGGTTGCCAGCATAGAACTTGACCTTTTAAGGTCAAATTTGAAGGTCAAAAGGTCAACAGAGGTAAAATAAATAAATAAATGTTTTCGGTTTTTGTGAAGTGCTTTCATAAAATACATGTTGTTTGCATGATGTATTAAATAATTAGTACCTGGAGGAGATAATTCTTATTATTTAAATCTATCAAAAGCTGCATTTGGGGTTTTCTGACAGTAGACTGTGGAAGTGGTCGCGAGAGTCACCCTTCACCTACTAATGACTCAAATAAGTATCAGATGACTCTGAACAGTGATTAATGAACCTTTTAATCCTACTTAAAACCCCTTTAAACCCAAGTCTTCAGTGAACAACAAAAACAAGGCAATTCGCCTTTCTGTTCCAATACTTTAGGGGACTGTATATTTAGAAGTTATATAGTCTTTATTATTAGGGTATGAATGACAGTGATTATTGCAAATGGTCAATAACAAGAATGTAATTCATCATATTGTTTCTTTATTTCAATAATAATTAAAACGATAATTAAAATTCAAATGTGATGTCAGTACATACTGAATATTTATGTATTTGAAGGAGCTATTGTTGCTGTTATTACAAAAAAGGTTGTGTCATCCAGATCATGTTCTATCCCTACGGCGTTTAAACATTCTACATTTTAATCACATGCAGGTATACAGGGCTGTCCATTCCTCAGGCAGTTGCAGGCATGTATTGGCCACTTGGTTCTACAACCACAATTTATCAGTCCTAAGCTACTATGTGGAACTGGTTTCCTTTGCCACACAGCCATCAAGTGTTGGTCTACAACTTTCCAACCACCTGCCTCCTCAGTGTCTTTGTTAATATGTACTTTGTCAGACTGCAGCCATACATTTGCCTGCTGATTTGCTTATGCAAGATGCAATCCATATGCATTACTTGGTGGTAACATATCAATTTCCTTTTTGTCTTTCTGGAAAAAAAGTCATGTCTAGTCCGATCAATACCCAAAGATAAGCATGTTGCTTTGGACAGGTGACACAAAAACTCAAGCCTGGGAAATTGCAACAGAACATTCTGCAGTAGTTATGAGAACATCAAGAAAAGTGTGCAATACTTGATCTACTCTTACTTTAGGTTTAATTTCCTAACCATGATATGACATAGCAAATCAGCAAGTATCCTTCATTGCTATAACCATTTGAAACACATTAGAAATAACAGAAGTCATTATTTTTTCTATGGAAAGCCTGTGAATTGATGGGGCAAAGCAAATTCACTGGTGTGCCAAGGCATATCCCATTTCATACAAGCAGCTTAATGTGCTTCAGAAAGAAGAATAAAGTAATTTAGATGACCAGAGTGAAAATACAAGTTTAAGTTCATGTTATGCTAATGAGCTATGCTGAATGTCTAAGGATGACAGGCCAGATCCCCACCATGATAAGCCAAATCAAATATATCATATCAAATTATAGGCCAACTAATTATTCAATATACAGTACCATGCAAAAAACTTGTATTTTATGAAAGCACATCACCAAAAAACTGTTTTTTTTATTGACCTCGGTTGACCTTTTGACCTTCAAATTTGACCTTAGAGGTCAAGTTCTATATGGTAACCAGGTGATTCTGAAACTTTAGTCCATGCTGATAACTTCTAGCATGGTTGCCAACTTCTGAAAACAAGAATTCCATGAATATAAAGATCACCAAAAAAGGCAAACCAGAAAATACATTGTTTTTGACCTTCAGATTTGACCTTAAAGGTCAAGTTCCATGTTGGCAACCAGGTGATTCTGAAACCTTAGTCCATGCTGATAACTTCTAGCATAGTTACCAACTTTTGAAAAAGATTTCCATGAACACAGTCCTCCAAAAAGTCTAACCTTAAAATACATAGGTTTTGACCTTTTGACCTTCAAATTTGACCCTAAAGGTCAAGTTCCGTGTTGGCAACAAGTTGATTCTGAATCCGTAGTCCATGCTGATGACTTCTGGCATGGTTGCCCACTTTCAACATCTTTTTAAACTATTTTTAACTAAATAACACTCTTATTTGACCGTGGTTGACCTTTTGACCTTCATATTTGACCCTAAAGGTCAAGTTCCAAGTTGGCAACCAGGTGATTCTGAAACCTTAGCCCATGCTGATAACTTCTGGCATGGTTGCCAACTTTTGAAAAAGAATTCCATGAATATACAGTTCCCAAAAAAGTCTAGCAAGAAAATATCCTGTTTTTGACCTTTTGGCCTTCAAATTTGACCCTAAAGGTCAAGTTCAGTGTTGCCAAGAAGTTGATTCTGAATCCTTAATCCATGCTGATGACTTCTGGCATGGTTTCCCACTTTTAACAACTTTGTAACAAATTTTAACTAAATAACACTGTCATTTGACCGTGTTTGACCTTTTGATCTTCAGATTTGATCTTAAAAGTCAAAGCCTTAAAAGTTCCATGTTGGCAACCAGGTGATTCTGAAACCTTAGCCCATGCTGATAACTTCTGGCATGGTTGCCAACTTTTAACAAAAAATGCCATCAAAAGTTTATTTAAGCACCTTAGCTGCTGATGGCAGGCTGACTTAATAGGCAAGGCAAGTTTATTTGTATAGCGCATTTCATACACAGGTGCAACTCAATGTGCTTCACAAGATTTACAAATGCAAAAAAGGAAAGGAAACATGGAAGAAAGAAGGAATTATATTAGAGGCAAAGAACATTTAAAACATTAAAGGGACACTGTGCAGGAAATTGTCAAAAAAGGTACTGCAACTATGCTGCTCATTGAAAATGGGTTGCCTATTGTCAAATTTGACCTTTACATGGAAGTTTACTAAGTAATAAACAAATATATTTTAGTGTGGTCCAAGTACAGTCATTTTTGCAGCTAAAAATGGCTATTTTTGGATATTCAAAATGGCAGACCATGGAGAAGATCCCCCTTTTCATGTAAGGAAAGCGCAATTTTTCCAGTCATAGTGAATATTTAGAATTTGATGGTGGTGGTAAGTATTCATGAAAAAGGTAACACTAGTGAATGGGCAGCATGAATTCTGGAAATAAACAACAAAACATCTCACACAGTGTCCCTTTAAGATAAAACATAAGGTAAAATAATAATAATAATAATAATAATTAAATAACAGTGTTTCCCACAGAAATTTTGGAAACTATGGGGGCAGCCGGGGTTTATTTTGTCGGGGGGGGGGGGGGGGGGGTGGGGGGGGGGTTGTCTTCTCACACGGGCCTTTTTTGGGGGGGGGGGGGGGAGTGTATTCTTGCAGCGTAAATGCAAAACGGCAAAACAATGACTACAGTATGACATTGGCGCATGGAGAAACTGTAGGCCTGGGCCTATATTTCAGCCATTTATATTTTGAGAAATAAGGCTACATAAGATTTTACCCATGACTTGTATAATAGTAGTACATTGTCATTGTCAAAAAATGCAGTACAGTGAATAATTTCTGTTTACAACACAGTTTCATTCGTCCCTCATGCAGGGGTCTGTGAAACAATAATAAAACAAAATAGGAGCAGAGATAAGAATTTAAGAGCACTGTGAAATTGTTAACGCATAGACAAAAGGGTCTTAGAGGGTAGGTTATGCCTTTTCCCCACACATCTGTAGGCGTACACATTCTACATGAGGGGTGCTGGTCACAGGGCCAGTTTTTTCCAAATTCCTCCCATTAAAAGGGCTGAACAACATATTACACATTATTGTCTATATTCACATTCATTACACATTAATTTCTATATGCAGCCCGATGTGTCCTCTGCTGTGTCAATGAAGGTCTGTCACCAAACTCATTACAACTGTAAAACAAAGCCTGGGGAGTGTTAGTAAACTCATCCCAACTTTTTATATTGCTCCCAAACCCAAGTAAACTACAACAACTTGACTAGGCTTTTGATCCCTGTCTTTCAAGCACTTGTGGTTCTCTCTATAGCAGGGGTGCCCAACCTTTTTTTAACTAAGATCTACTTTTGAAGTTGATGGTCTGCCGTGATCTACCAAGTCAAATTCAAGGATGTCAGTATGAAAATTTAAGACCACCATTTATTAATCACCATTATTATGAACAAAATGTTTTCAGTAGGCTACTATGGCCGTATCTTTTCAGTGTGTTTTTAAAGTGTGTTGAATAGCCCATCTTTACAAAGCAATGCAGCACTGATAGTATGCAGAGATAATTTCAGTCATACACAAGTCATAAACAACTGAAACAATTTCAGAATGATAAACATTTGGCCCTATTTCACATAGGCCCTATTTCTAAAATATGATGAAGCATTATCATGCCTTCAGTGGTATAGGCTACAAATTAAAAAGGGCTCAGAAATTCACCATTTGTTTTGGGTTAAATAGTAGGCTACTATGACAGAGAGAGAGAGAGAGAGAGAGAGAGAGAGAGAGAGAGAGAGAGAGAGAGAGAGAGAGAGAGAGAGAGAGCAATGAGAGAACTCATTGGATTGGTTAACACCCCTGTTAAGTGTGACTTCTTCTATGAAGGTTTTTTTTTTCAGCTCTCTGGGACAGTAGCACAGCAAAGGCTTTCCATTGTGAGTTTGGCCAATCGTTTTGTCCACAACTGAAGCAAGAAACAGCACAAATTGAAGTGAATTCCATACATGTCAACAACTAACATTTCCCTTACACGCAGCACGCGATGTAAACGCAGTTAGCGATGATGCATGCGACTAGCGATTTGGACGAAGATCCTCGCATATCGGCGTGTCATAACGCATCGTTGCGCACATGTTCTGTTACTCACCCGATGTTACACGTGTGCACACATGAATCAACTGTAATACCCTTACGGTCACTTCCTAATGCTTTCCCCTCATTCTGTGTTACCGTGGGACTACTTATCTAACCAATACAGAGTCTATGGTGTATTTACTCCAGGAGGAAAATGCGAAGGAAATTCAAAATCGTAATTCAAATCGTTTTTAACAAAAACGGATATCGTTTAAAAAAAAAAGTAAAAAAATTTTTTTTTTTTTTTTTTTACATTTTCGTAAACTATGGCGGGCCGCCATAGTTTCCTCAATGTATGGGAAACACTTAAATAAACATACAAACAAATAAAAAATACAAATTTGAGCTAGGGGAAAGCATCTGAGAACAGCTTTGTCTTGAGTCTTGATTTAAAGCTATCAATAGTGTAATGTAATAATGTAATACTAACATCCACCATTGGCTGGTGATGAAGAAAGTTGATTTCACTGATGATAATAATAATAATAATGATAATAATAATAATAATAATAATAATAATAATAATAACTAGATTGCATTTCCTCACACAAAATGCTGGAGTATGCTTGCCCGTCTTGCATTTGCTGCCCTTCATGCATGCCTTGCCTTTCATGCATGAATTGCCCTTCATGCATATGCTGCCCTTCATGCATACAAAACATACAGTTAACCATCTAGACATGAACTTCCTGTTTAGTATGTATCATATTAGCAAAAACACATTTTCACTAACTGTAGCGACCATAGAGGTAGAAAATAACACTAGAGAGGACACAGCAATTTGCGACAGCACTGGGAAATGGCAGCTGGAGCTTCCCAACTTCCGTAGGTAGTGTAGGTAGGCTACTTTCAGGCAATGCAAGTCAATGGAGAACACGCCCACCCCTGTCAAGAAATTAACTAAAACTGTGTAAATATAAAGTAACACTTTAATCAAAGACCAGATTTGAAATGTCAGGCTACATATCTACTGAAATCATATGAGTCGATAAAATACATTTAAAAATCAAATAATATATTTTATGAACATAGTTAGCAACACACTTCAACTATTGTCCTTGTATAGTGTGTTGATGGACATTTTCACATGATTAAGAGGTGAGCTTCGTTCTCCGTTAATTTCCATTTCTCTGATCTACCTACAGATAATGGCCGCTACAGATTGCCGTAAAAGGGGGGCGGGGTCCTCTCTAGTGTTATTTTCTACCTCTATGGTAGCGACCCCCCGGGGGTCGTATTGCACCAAATTCGGTTTGTGCCCTCTGGGTGTCCCGGAGATCATGTACAGTATGAGACATTTCGTTAAGATCTCTCAAGGCGTTGCTGAGATATGAGCTAACATCCTGTTTGGACGATGTGTTCGTCTTTGTTGTCAAATTTGATTGGCTGCTGTGCACCGATGCTTTCGGCTATTGCTCTAGAATTTTCAACATAGATGCAGAATAGTCCAATGGTGGTCTGATAAAAATTGTAGGACAAGCAGACAACAATTGTGGGCGAAGCATCATTTTTATTGATTTTTGAATATGTCAAAATGGCAGAAAATTCATGGTTGTAAATATGACATCATAGTATGCGTTGGATTCGGCTTGACCCAAGGATTTCAGCGATACGAAGCGTTTGCTGAATTGAGGTAAATACGGGCCAATATGTGGAAAAACACTTTTTTTGCTTATTGTAGCGCCCCCTAGTGGCACAATGACACGAAAATTGTTATGTTCTCTCTGGGGATAGTCTTTGTGATGTATATAAAGTTGGGTTCTGATACAAGTAGCCGTTGCTGAGATATGAGCTCACTTCCTGTTTGGCGTCTTCGCCGCCAACTTTGATTGGCTTCTGTTTGAAGACGGTTTGATTTATCGTTCCAGGACTTTTTGCGTAGATGTATCTCAGTCCGAAGATGCCCTCCTAGAATTTTCGTGACGATCGGTCAAAATTTGTGGGCGGGGCATCATTTTTATTGATTTTCACAAAATTCAAAATGGCGGAAAAACTTTCCAGGCGGAAAATGACGTCATAGCAAAGGAAGTGGATGTAACCAAGAAGCGTCATTTTGTTTCCTTTCCGGTATCCACTTTATGTCGGGTGAACGCCCCTTTAGGAGACCTTCGGTTAGGAGACCTTCGGAGTCCTGAGGTTGAGAATCAATGAAGTCCCCTTAGCGCTGTAGATGGCGGTAGCACACGTCTTGCGCAAACACCTCAAAAAGAGAAGAAGAAGTAGGGGACAACGCCAGAGACGGTCTTATACGAGACGAATCACTCATGAAACCTTCCATAGGAATGAACGAGAGCATTTGGCTACGCGAATATGGCGTTTGCCGGCGTCACTCCCACCTGTCCGGTAACGAGAGCCAATTGCTTGCTGAGCTGCGCTGTCACTTATCCAATCGTCTCGACGCCTCGACGCAAGTGCAAACGTAAACCTTCGCGACTGCTCGTACCTAATCGGTTTGTTTGCTGGCGGCCATGTGGTTTGTTTGCCGTCCGTGGAAACTTCATTGTGAATTGGGCAGAGCGCAACGCGACCATTAATCACCTTTCTGCGCCCATCCAAAATGCAGGTGCAAGACAAAGGGACAGATATAATCACGGAAACAAAACCGGCCGTGTGCATACATGTGCACACCTGTTGTGGATTTTCTTATGGTTGAAAACAAATAAGTAAGAAAAAGCAAAACGGGAGCAAGTCTGCAAGACATTCAACTTTGATCAGTTTAGCTTTTTTCTTATATTTTTCACCGTTGGTCATAGCTATTATCAGTTTAGGCAACAACATGATAAAACACCAATTTTGAGGCAGGCTAGCCTACATCATTAATTTATTCAATAGCCTATTTTTTATTACTGATGAGCAGGGACGACCATTGTGCTTACTGCTTTGGCTATCAGAAAATAAATCCAGTGTCTTTTCTGTACAATGACCGGAGAATGGATGCCCGTTTGACAGCCGGCCGGAAGAGGTGAAGTCCACGCAACTTGCTCCCACCTGCCGCAAAACAGAACGTTGTCGTGGAATGTGGCGCAGATCAAAAATAGCATAAATAAAAACGCTGTTTTAAAGTGTTACTTTCATGTTTCGGTCATTCTAAGACTGCCATTAAACCTAGTTTTTCATTGTGATTCCAACCATATGAGTTGTGTATCGCTGTGTTGTCCCACTGTCACACAACATTATTCCCCCCATTCATTCTTATATACCCCATCACTGACTAATCTCAAATAGTCAGTTTGAGGTGTAGCCAAGATGGCCGCCGAGTGATGGGACTTATGGGAACAGACTTTGAGAACGCCCCCTTAGGACACCCAACTTGAGCACACGCTTTTGCATTGAGTGGGCGTGTTTTGCGATAACTTGGTTTGATTCAGTATTTTTGGTCATAGGGTGCAATGGATTCGGCTTGGCCCAAGGATTCCAGGGATACCAAGTTTTTGAAACTCCGACCAACAGTTCAAAAGTTAAAGCAAAGTTAATATTTGTAACTTTGACCTGCTGGTGGCGCTACAGAGTTTGAGGTAGCCCTGTGAAAAATACAAATCCAAAGCGGATCACCGAGCCGCACGTTTCGGTCTTTGAACGGATTTTCTATCGGATTTTCTATCTTGAGTGGTTCTTCAAAACGAATGGATCGTAGAAATAGATGAAAATTAATAATAAGCCGGAAACGGGGGAATAACAATAGTTTGCTTGCCGCATGGCAAGCATACTAATAAGTCGGAAACGGGTACAATAACAATAGCATACTAATAAGCCGGAAATGGGGGAATAACAATAGTATGCTTGCCGCATGGCAAGCATACTAATAACACTAAGTACTGGAAAAAAGTATTGGAAAAAATCACAAAAATACTGTAGGCCTACATCATTATGAAAACATACAATAGAATTATTAGAGGTGAAGTGAAATTAATTAGTATAGTCTCTGCAACACAAAAAGACAACCATAACCTTTGTTACCATAGCAATGCCTACCAGGGCCGCAGGTTAAAAAAAAAAAAAAAAAAAATCTCTGAATATAAACACAGATTGCCTGCTCATATCTGTACTCTTTAGGAACAATTTACCTGTACAAGAGAGAATCTACACATGGAAAAATGTATTTAAAAAAAAAAACATGAAATTATACTTATTCCAATAATAGATTTGAAAATGAAGGGTTTCAGTACCATGGACAGCAGCATGTGTCCCCTGAACATTCACCAGGTACGGGGTACAGTACAGTACACGCTGGAGGTGGTCAATAACAACAGGGATCAACATTATCAACACTGAGTAACATTATCAACTTTGAATCAAAGAAAAGAAACCGCCTGCCTGCCTGTATTGTTGTGCTTAGAGACAAGCACATATACATGGTACTGTAGGTACAAGGGGGGTGTGCTGTTCAATTCATTACCTGATGGAGGACAGACAAAGACATGGGAGTCTAGTCTATGTTTAGCCACGTTTATCACCCACCCACCACCTCTTGCTCTGGCTTCCCCTGTCAGCCGTGTGTGTGTGTGTGTGTGTGTGTGTGTGTGTGTGTGTGTGTGTGTGTTATAGCTATGAGAAGGTTCTAGACCTGGAGCATCTTAGAAATGCCCAAAACTCTCCAGAGGGAGTCCTAGACAGGGCAGATTTAGTGTGTGTGTGCGTACTATAAGCCAGATCAGTGCCATATACACGTAGTCTATGTATACTGTACATGTACGGTATGCATCTGTTTGCATGTGTGGGTGATGTGTGGTCCAGATCAGTGGCATGCAGACTAGGGTTGCCATCTGCCCCATTGCTCCCTGATTGTCACGGTTGTTAATGGTTTATCCAGGGTGAAAAATAAGAGCTTTCTTGGACTTTTTTCGTTGTTGCCTTCTTCTAGGTCAAGATTTCATGTTCAACGCGTAACATTACGATTGGGAATGTGCTGTGTCTACCAGCTGTTTTTGTTCACAAAAGAGCTATTATTAGACTACAAGTAATACACAATAGATTGAAACAGAGCTTCGTAATGTTTTCTATCGTGATAGATAACTTTCTGCCCCGTGTTGGTGTGTGCAGGCGCACTGTAAACATGCGCGGGGGGGGGGGTGGGGGGGGGGGGGGGGGGGGGGGGGGGGGGGTGGTTCTCTCATGTATGTGCAGTGGTAGGTAAGAGCTTTCTTGGACTTTTTTTGCTGTTGCCTTTTTCATGTTCAACGCGTAATATTACGATTGGGAATGTGCTGTGTCTACCAGCTGTTTTTGTTCACAAAAGAGCTATTATTAGACTACAAGTAATACACAATAGATTGAAACAGAGCTTCGTAATGTTTTCTATCGTGATAGATAACTTTCTGCCCCGTGTTGGTGTGTGCAGGCAGACTGTGAATATGAAACCCATCTATAGATTGAAAGAAAAACAATGCAAGAACCAGAATAAAAACAAAAAAAAGATCTTAAACTCTTAGTCGTGTGCAAAAACTTGAACAGGGCGTAGGTGCATTAATCATGTTATGACAGAAGGTATTCATGGCTGAACATTGCTACAAAATTGGAAACAAGACTCCAAGAACTTTCCTGGTGAACCAGTAGCCTGTAAGTAACAGGCTACTGGCACACTGCCCTTTCACGTGTCTCCGCAGGCGGGATTTAGTCAAAAGATGCTTGCACGCGGTTGGAGCAACCTCATATGAATGACATGACACTTCGACCACTCACGTTGAAGCTTTGTGACGTAGGACGTGTCGTCACGTAAGCGCCGTCAGGTCGGGAACCAAAACAGAACAACGTCCTTTAGAAAATCAACTTGAGGTATTTTGCATACCTGCAAACTCAGGAGGGTTGAAAAAGGTGACAAACTAATCGCGGCATCGCGGCGACGCCCCCCCCAAAAAAAGAACAGGGAAAATGACAATATTTTATTTACTACACAATTAGAAATCAGACTTCTGAAATTATTTTATTCCTCACCAGCCAATATATATGTCTTACAAGTCAAACATACACTCACCCAGAGGCAATTCTAGGTTAAGCTGGGACCCCAAGCGAAAATTCAACAACTACTGTTGAAGTCTTAGCTGTTATTCACCATCTAGTTTGGGGGCCCCAAGCGGCGGCCTATCTGACCAAGTGACAAGAAGCGCCTCTGCACTCACCACCTGTCAAAATTGAAGTTGTCCTATTTATCAGCCAAAAGGAGGGAGCACATCACTTGGGGTTGTCTTAACTTTGAGCCCCACTGCAGTTGACTATGAAATTAAAGCATTTGTTGTTTTTGGCTAAAGAGGGTAAATAATAGGGAAATGTAGCCTATAATAGGCCTATAACTACCTATATAAAATAGTACCAACGCATTTTAGCGAATTTATGAATGAATGATAGGCTAGTCGAATGCATTTCCCATACAATGGTGTTGTACTAGCCTTGAAGATTTATTTATTTATTTATTTACTTAGATTGTAGAAAAAGATAACAGATGCCATCTAGGTTAGTAGGCTATTTAGATTAAGAATAGTAGGCCTAGGCTATGTCCTTGGTGGCTAACATTAAAATCACGATTGCACACGTTGCAAAATGATTCATATAATAACTATTGAGAGGCGGGTGCATGACAACTAGCTATTGCTATGCATTCCTCTGACGTTTATGAAGGTTTCATCGAGTGTGTACGTGGGCTCTCGCTATTCCCGGTTAAATGATCTGACATAGGGAACCGAATTTAGTTCTCTTCTAATCTGCCAATTTATAGCGCAGTCTGGCCCTGCCTACCGTCATTCTAACACATTTTCTCACTCTGAAGTATTCAATACCGTTTTGGTCAAAATGATCAAAACAAGCATCGAGATATTGCCCTCAATTCAAATAAAGCGAAACATCCATGTTAGGACCGCAGAACTGCTGCCGTTGGTCTATTTATTATTTTTCAAGCTTAGCTAATGAGACAAATCACAATTCCCAAACCCTGCACAAATCCCATTTACATTGGTCCTTTGGAACGGTGATTTGGACAGCGGTCATTTGTAAAAGTAAAGCGACAGTACCAAGGTAGAAGATAATGAATGACAGGGGGGATACCTGTGTTTCGCGACCACCGCTTCATCAGCTGTTCGTTTCGACTGGAGCGGTGCATTGGAAAGTTTTGCCGCCAGTTGAGCCGTCTGAATTAGCGCTCTGATTGGTCAATGTTTCCCCCGACACACTTTACCGGCCAATGGGAAGGACAGCCAGTAAAAGATCAATAGAATGTCGCTCAACCATAATGTCTGTAGAACTACGACTAGCAGATTCTATTATAGTACCGTATCTATCTGTAGTCTTTCTCTGTCTGCCTACCCCCCCCCCAAAAAAAAAACAAAACTCTTCGGATCTACACGATTCACGTAAGTGACCTATTTTGAGATCAAAACGGCGAATTTCGCCGAAAGGTGACAAGTTTGCAGGTATGATTTTGGATAACACCGCTGAAATTGCTGCTTCCATCCCGACGCATGATAACTCCTCGCACGCCGCCATTACTGTTGTGATTCAGGGAGGGGGCGGGCACAGCCGAACTACCCTGGGGGAGGGTGTTGCGTTCGATAAACGTCATACCCACTGAAATCCCTCCCTACGATCCTGATTCGTCGAGCTGCCCCGTTTATTTCGTAAACGGAGGAGGAGAGCGAATCACAGGTGCACCAGAAGGTTTGTGTAGCCCAGCCCCCTGGGCGTCAACACATAGGGTGCATCCCAATATGTGTCCTTGCCTCCTCCACTTGTGCTTGTCTCCTCGTCCCGCCTCCTGGCCCCTCCTCCGTGGAGAAAACGATAAAGTTTCCCCGCTGTCAGCCTCGCCACAACAACTTTTGAGGGACTGTTTTTCATTCACCATCCCAATTGCAAATGAGAAAAAGACTTTACAATTGAGCTTTTGCAAGATATTGAAATATAATGCTGTTGTCAGTGATGTCATCATGACGAGAAGCAAGTGGAGGAGGCAAGTGGAGGAGGCAAGGTCACATATTGGGATGCACCCATAGCTTCTGGTTCACCAGGAAATCCAAGAACAGGAACGAAGGGAGCTATTGCTATTGTTCACATCGATGGGCTTACGGTCTTGTATACTTAAGATGTTGCCGTTGGAGTGAGTCTGGGAGCAGAGCTCGTATGCTGTTTGCACTGACGGGGGGGTTTCTCTCATGTATGTGCAGTGGTAGGGTTTCACTCATGTATGTGCAGTGGTAGGGTTTCTCTCATGTATGTGTAAGCTGGTGTCGTCTAAGTGCTTCTGGGCTCCGAAAACTCCTCTCACAGTGTTTGCACTGATGGGGTTTCTCTCCAGAGTGAATGAGCTGGTGTACTTTGAGACTCCCTGATCCTGTAAAACATTTACCACACTGTCCACAGCTGTATGGCTTCTCTCCAGAGTGAATACGCTGGTGTACTTTGAGACTCCCTGCCTGGGTGAAACATTTACCACACTGTTCACAGCTGTATGGCCTCTCTCCTGTGTGAGTGAGCTGGTGTGCTTTGAGGCTCCACGCGAGTGTAAACCTTTTCCCGCACTGTCCACATTGATGGCCTTTCTGTCCGATGTGAATGAGCTGGTGTTTTTTGAGACTCCCTGATTCTGTAAAACATTTACCACACTGGCCACAGCTGTATGGCTTCTCTCCAGAGTGAATACGCTGGTGTACTTTGAGGTTCCCCAACTGGGTAAAACATTTACCACACTGTTCACAGCTATGGGGTTTCTGTCCGGTGTGAGTGAGCTGGTGTAGTCCGAGGCTCCCTGCCTGTGTAAAACATTTACCACACTGTTCACAGCTGTATGGCCTCTCTCCAGAGTGAATGAGCTGGTGTGCTTTGAGGTGCACCGTCTGGATAAAACATTTGCCGCATTCTTCACATTGATGGGGTCTCCGTCCGGTGTGTGTGAGCTGGTGTCGTTTGAGATAATCTGCTGATGAAAAACATTTCCCACACTGTCCACATTGATGGGGCTTCTGTCCGGTGTGAATGAGCTGGTGCAGTTTGAGAGTATCTGCCCGTGAAAAACATTTCCCACACTGTTTGCATTGATGGGGTTTCTCTGCTGTATGTGTAAGCTGATGTCGTTTAAGTTGTGTTGATGTACTAAAACCTTTCCCACACTGTCTGCACTGATTGGGGTCGCCTCCATCTTCCATGCGCTGGCGCTTCTTCAAACTCCTCTTTGTAGCAGAAGGTTTTGCGATGACAGAAAAATGAGGTGGTTTCCCTTGATGGATTTGCTGGTGTGCTTTTAGAGTTGTCATGTTACTGAAGCTCTTGTCAACACCAGAACAGAGATGCTTGTTCAATGTGGTCTCTGGGAGGGCAGCTGACAAAGCAGGTTGGGATTCTCCTCCTGTTCCTGCACCAAAAACACAACACTATTGGAAATCTTCATATTAGGTATCCCTGCACAGATATATACATACATCCCCTGATTAAAAACTGTACATAATGATATTAAGATTTTACTCAAGATTCAATCTACAGATGCTTAAATAAAAGGTTATCATGGCTGTATCAATGTGGTCATTGCCACCAAATAAGAAACAAGACACAAGACACCTTCTAGGATGTTTCTGTGTGTGAGTGAGTGAGTGAGTGAATGAGTGAGTTCTTACCAGTTTTGGGGTTTTCTCCATCCGTGTTATTCTTGTGGTCTTTATTTTTTTGGAGACCTTGTGTTGCACAGCAATCAACCACTTGCACTGATAACCTCCTGCACTTAACCAAGGACAGTGGATCTGGAGGGAACTGGCTCATAGCAGAACTGACGACTGGAGCCAGGTCTGAGCTGACGACTGGAGCCAGGTCTGAGCTGACCACTGGAGCCACGTCTGAACTGACGACTGGAGCCACGTCTGAACTGACGACTGGAGCTGTGTCTGAACTGACGACTGGAGCCACATCTGATTTTTCATCTTCTTCCTAATGCCCGACAATGAAGGACAGGAATTGGTCATTTTCAAACAGTTTCAGTAAATAATGCGTTAATATTCTCCTTGTAATCTCAGGTAATTTCATTCACACTATGGCTGTATCTCAAAGTCAAGGATCCTGGCCTTGCTAGGACGTGAAACGTTCAGTGATTGGATATTCTTTTGGTGAACTCCACTGAGTATCCAATTACTGGGCGTTTCACGTCCTAGACCTTGACTTTGAGATACAGGTTGCGTTCCAATATGCGACTTTGCGTCCTCCACATTTGCTTGGGGTCTCGCCCCGCCTCCAGGCCCCTCCTCTGTGGAGAAAACAATTAAGTGTTTGGGGGACTATTCTTCATTCACCATCCAGTTTGCAAATGAGAAATTTACTTTACAATTGAGCTCTCAACCTGATCTCCAAAAATTCCGTGCTCCTAGACACGGATGTTAATGGCACAAAATCCGTGTCCAGGAGCACGGATTTTGCCAAAATTCCGTGCTCCTCGGCACGGAAATGTTTTCCGTGCTCCTGGACACGGAATTGTTTTCCGTGATGGACACAGAGAAGTGCTCTCTCTATAGGCTACTCCCACAGCTCTATGTTTCCACAGTCTTGCGTTTTCTCAGGATTTTTCTAATTTCAAATATTTTTTCTCAAAACATTTTTTTTCCTACTGACAGGTTAGGGTTAGGGATTGTTTTGGTCTGGGCACAGCTAGTTTTCTTTCATTCATTATATGATTTTGATAGCCTAGCAACCAACTGGAAAAGGTATTTCTCAAAAATATGTCTTTAATGACAGGCTAAGGTTAGGGAATGTTTTGGTCAGGGCACAACTTAAATTGCTATAGCATTATTTTGTTTAGGATTAGCATTTGGCATGTATTTTCTAATGATATAGTTACACAGTGCTGTGGTAATAGCCTATAGAAAGCACTTCCGTGTGCCCATCACGGAAAATAATTCCGTGTCCAGGAGCACGGAAAACAATTCTGTGTCCAGGAGCACGGAATTTTGGCAAAATCTGTGCTCCTGGACACGGATTTCGTGTCCTTAACATCCGTGTCCAGGAGCACGGAATTTTTGGAGATCAGGCTGGAGCTCTTGCAAGATATTGAAATACAATGCTGTTGTTAGTGATGTCATCATGACATATTATTTCCTGGTATGAGGCCACAAGCACAAATGGAGGACGCAAGGTTGCATATTGGAACGCACCCACAGTTTATGTCTTTTGTCTTTAAATGGAGGACAGGGGGAAAACAGAATCAGTGTACCGTATGGTATCGACATGAGTATGTGTATCGAAGAAGTGTTGGGCTAATAGCAGTAGCAGTATCTTTGGATATCTACAAACAACCATTTCAAAAATGTACGCTTTATTACCTCCGCCAAGGAGGTTATGCTTTTGGTTGCGTTGGTTTGTCTGTTTGTCTATCAGCAGGATAACGAAGAAGGCAGAAAGACTTGGAAAAAAATAGGGTGTAACATTGTCAAATGTTCTATCAAACAGCTTCCTTGGCGGAGGTCTGCACTCTCTGAGTGCATTTCTAGTTACATATAAAAGTGGTCTCATAATAACTTCAGTAACAGTGAACAGTCACTCTACCTGTACTGGTTCAGCTTTAATGTCTGCAGATGAGGAGGTGATCTGTTCTGGGGCAGAGTCAGTTTCATCTACAGGACAAATCAAAAACAGATCAACAACAATTAAAAGCACAAATGGTCTTGTTTGGCAGAACAGTTCAGTTACGTGCACAGGATTGTATCAAATGTCTATTGGTCAGCAAACATTTTTTTCCAACTAGCAAAATCAAAGGGGAACAAAAGAAGATGAACTCATATCTCAGTTTCTATTGAACCCAGACCTCTGGAGTATCCACCACCATGGGCTCCGACTACGACACTAAGGTCGCTTTCACACCAAAGCGATGGAAACATCGTGGGACGGAATCGCTTTTTACCGGCGGTGGTGAAAATACATGGAAACACATCTCTCCTTCCACACCAACCGGCGGTAGTCTAGGTTTCATTTGAAAGAAGGCCTCTGGTGTATCCACCACCATGGGCTCTGAGTATGACACTTAGGTGTCAAGACAGTCTAAGGCCCTCGGTACGCTTGCTGCAGAATACGCGAGCGCAAGCACGATTCGTGCATGAACGTGTTAATATGCGTATTTCATTTCAATTTCACGCGCATCAGATACTGCATCCATACACGTGCGTTTCATGCGATATCTTCAAAATCTCTGGGGACGAGCGCAAGGAAGTTCCACGCGAGTGTTTTCCGGCAGTTCTGGACACGTCAGATCTGGACTTGGCAAACTGTTCAGCAAGAAGATGTGCAGTGGTAGACCCAGTGTGTGTGTGCATGGTGTGTATGTGTGTGGTGTTTGTCATACCAGATTGAGTACACTGGTATCCATCAGCAACAGCTGCGTCCTCTTCTTCCTCTTTAATGCAGATGTCTACATTCTGCAGTGGACCGTCCTCCTCTTTCTGCAAAACACATGGGAAAAATTACATTGTGAGAGAGAGAGAGAGGGAGAGAGAGAGAGAGAGAGAGAGAGAGAGAGAGATGGAGAGAGAGAGAGAGAGAGAGAGAGGAGGAGAGAGAGAGAGAGAGAGAGAGAGAGAGAGAGAGACAGGAGAGAGAGAGAGAGAGAGGGGGAGAGAGAGAAAGAAAGAGAGAGGTTTAAAAAGTCCTTTATTGGACCAAAGATTCAGATTTTTACAAAGCCGTCAAAACATCATCATTTTTTTAAGCAAAGCAAAGAAAAAACAAAAACAAAAAACAAAACCAAACCAGTTCCCTCCTTACAGCCTCAACACCAACCTCTCCTCCTCATCCACCTCACACAACAGTCCTCCCAATGCCCAAATTCCCAAAAAAGAATCCACATCATTCACCAATTTGTAATATGCGAACTCCACCTTGACCCTACACCCCACCATCCCCTTTAAAACGTCCACGGGGTCTGTTGTCCCCTCCCCAAGATTTCTATTTTTTCGGGTTCGCCATATGGCCAACTTGGCTGAGGCCACTAAGAAATTGAAGAGGCACACTTCCCTTTTCACCTTAACCCTGTAAGCAGGACCAGTGACAAAACTGCAGTGTGAGAAAGGCAGCTGCAACACATTTGCCCACCCCTGTAAACAAAAAAAGAGTCCCTCCAGTCTTTTGCAAAAAATAAACAAATGGTCCACAGTCTCCTCCTCCCCACAGAACAGGCATTCCCTCCCCACCGCTGGATTCAGGTGCGCTATGTGCCTATTGGTGGCTATGGCTCCATGAACTAAGCGCCACTGTAAATCAGCAGCACGTTTCTCCACTGGAGGCTTATACAAGGACCTCCAGCATGCCCTTGAAGAAAAAGCTGGCCCAAACAGCTCCGACCACCTCCATGCCCCCGCTCTTCCCAATATAGTCTGGTAGTCTGGAGAGAGAGAGAGAGAGAGAGAGAGAGAGAGAGAGAGAGAGATGGAGAGAGAGAGCAAGTGGGTTTACATACCACCACATCGGCCTGGCTCTCTCCTTCCTGCAGTCCATCAGTCACTTCCTGTGTTGTCCTGCAGGAAACACAGATCTCAGAGGTCAAAGTTCAAAAGTTATTTGACAGTTGATGTCAGCGTTCAATGGGGTGCCAAAGTCACACCCTTCTTCTTACTGATCATGGGTCACAACTCCAACAACTTTAAATGAAAGTAAATCGAGTGAATCAAGCTCAACCCTGATTGTGTACTGATGTGTCCTGGATTTCACATATGGCAGCAGTGAATTTTAAACATTTGGGTTGCCGTCGGAAGACCAGTTGCTTTCGGCAGACTAGAAAATATATTTTTGTTTTTTGAGCAAGAGAAGAGAAGATAGACTACATGCGCCACACATATTTGAAGTGAACCATAGCTGAAGGCGAGCAGTGTGCGCGAGCATGTGCGCGTGTGTGTACCTGCAACTACTCTGGTGGCTCTGCAGCTGCTGTTGCAGGTTTGTCAGTTCATTCGTCAGGATTGCAATACTCTGCAGAAAATAAGCAAACACACTCAGTCAATGTACATCCATCAAATCATACATAATAACTGTATGATAACACAGTTCCTACCATTCTCTCTTATTTTTTATTTTTTTTACCTGTGTTTAACCCATTCTAGCCTAAGCCCTTTTTGGGAAAGGGTGCCCTCTGCCTATTAAATCCTACATATCTCAGCCTCCGAAGCACATACAAACACGAAATAAGTTACATTTAAAAGCTAGGTCCTCATTTTGCATTGGAATATATTCATTCAGCTCTAACATACCCACATTCTTTATTTAAAAACCTAAAATGGGTTAAAATGAGGGGAAATGTGTTGCGTTTCAACTGGGACAACACACTAGCAGCTCATTTCTACATTCCATATATATCCATTCATTCCATATCTTACGAGATGGAAAAGGACAATGTTGCAGTTGGTTTGAAGTAAAATGGACCCATTTTAGGGCCCACGTTGGCAGTTATCATATTTATCTTCAGATCATTCTCACGCACACACACACACACACACACCTGTTTGGCTTGTGTTAGTGAGTCGTCTTTCTCCTCCAGTTGTTTCTGTAGTTCATCCACCTGGAGCTTCAGCTGCCGGTTTGACTCCACCTGCTCTGATTGGCTCCTTCCATTCTCAGCTGCCCTCTCTTCCAGACGATGGATTAACCTGCACAGAGTTGTGTTCCTCTGGATCTCACTCTGATTGAAACACACACGCACACACACACAGAGTTGCTCGTTATACGGCACAATCAGTAATAAAATGAAAAGTAAAAAGTGTTGGGGTTTGAAAGTTTTTTTTGCAAGATGTGTGGATTACCTTGTCAGCTATTTAGTTTCTGATGACACACAGGGTTTCCTACCTTCAATGCTTCTGTGATGAATTGGCTGGCCTTCTCAAGGTCACTACAGGCTTGTTTGTGACTGGCATCAACATGGTGGAAAATGGCATTTATCTACAAGCAAATGCATACAGGCAGAGATTGGGGTTGGTGGTCACATTTATTCTTTTACTTAAACCTTATATTGCAGGAAAACCATTTCTATACCAATCCAATGTTTCATGTGTCAGGTATATTTGTAGGTAGACCTAGTCATAGATATATCGGAACAATTATTGATAATAAGCTCACTTTTGAGGCAAATTGTAAAATAAATAAATAAACACATGAGATGAATGATTGGAATAGTTCAAAATGTGGGCAATTCATCTATAAGCCATAAAAAATGAATCATTATTGATGGGGTTATGGAAATCAACTTTTTCATGATACCGGTAGGCCTATGCTGCCGGGACCTGTAGAAAGGGCTGTCAAAGACGTGACTATAATTGCGGTGTTGCTGACTTCCAGTCACACGACAAGGGGTGGGATAAGAATTCATCTCCACTCACCTCATACTCCATTGGTGTATACTTTAAAGGAATGCGTCTTGGGCTGGGACTTCAAGACATCGAGTCAGGGCGCTAAAAAAAAAAGATGGTTATGGTTGAATACCTTGGAAATTAGGCTACCTGAACATAGCATTCGCACAGTATATCGTAGCACCAAATTGCCGTTTCCATTTACTGTTCGGAACACATTTAGCCCGCTCTCTCAATTACATCACAATTTAATTTCATCCCAGAACGTGGACAGTGACCGTGGACCACCAGACTAGGCTACACAAGGCGGATTTCACCCACGTTTCATCGGATGTTGCAGCTGGGACTGAAGACACAAAGCTGCAAGGAAAGGGGTTTATCAAAACGGTAGCCTATCATGAAAGTAAGCATAACGTGGGAAAACACAATGTACCGTTTGTCATTGTTTTACCTCCTTTAGCTTTAGTAGGTCTAGTGTGTTACAGGACTTGCTTGTGAAGTTTCCTCTGTCTGCGAGTTTGCTTCTTCTACGAATAAATCCACAAACGCTGGCCCGGGATAAGTTTTCCCAGTGTTTAGCGCCTCCTGCTGGAAATTCCAAGGGCCGCTCCACTCCAAATGAATAATAATAATGCTGTATATAATCAGGACTCTAATTAAATTAATACCTCCCAGCTAGCCAAATGTTGGTGATATTCACTTTGACTAGTAGAAAAGTTTTGACACATCCGTGAGACTGTATTTGGCTAGTAATGAAAGTAAAAAAGCTAAAGTTAGTAGGCCTGATACTAACATCCACTATTGGCTGGTGATAACGAAAGTTGATTTCACTGATGATGATGATAATAATAATAATAATAATAATAATAATAATAATAATAATAATAATAGTAAAAACACTAAGTACTGGAAAAAAGTATTGGAAAAAAATCACAAAAATAATGTAGGCCTACATCATTATGAAAACATACAATAGAATTATTAGAGGTGAAGTGAAATTAATTAGTATAGTCTCTGCAACACAAAAAGACAACCATAACCTTTGTTACCATAGCAATGCCTACCAGGGCCGCAGGTAAAAAAAAAAAAAAGCAAAAAAACAAATGTTTTTCTCCCAGTCCTTTTCAGTCCAGACATTGACCTGAAACACTTTTCATAATATCAACCATCAGACCTCAAACCTCACACAGTTAGTGAATTCACTTTGCCAGAATGTCATCTGTATTTATTTACTCTCTCAAAATTACATTTCAGCATATTCTAGCTCTGCAATAAGGACACAAATTACTAAAGGGGGTATATGATCAGTTAGAACCTGAAACTGAAAAATGTCTGTGCAGAAGTGTATGGCTCCAACTAAACTGTATACATACGCCACATCTTCTGATGTAATCACCTGTCCTCCATTTTGTTTTGTGTCAGGAGGTGTTGCAGAGCCCCTGGCCATTACCACCACAGCTGCCGTTGGACCCCCTAAGTGAACTACTATGAGGAGTACTTCAACTGGTATGTGGCCTAAGTGAACTAGTATGAGGAGTATAGTACTTCAACTGGTATGTGCCCTTAGTGAACTACTATGAGGAGTACTTCAACTGGTATGTGGCCTAAGTAGAGTAGAGTAGAGTAGAGTAACTTTATTGATCCCCAGGGGGAAATTGAACTACTATGAGGAGTACTTCAACTGGTATGTGGCCTAAGTGAACTAGTATGAGGAGTATAGTACTTCAACTGGTATGTGGCCTAAGTGAACTAGTATGAGGAGTATAGTACTTCAACTGGTATGTGCCCTGGTACGCGAGGTAACTGGAAAACAATGTTTCTGAAAGGGGCGTTTGTGTCTCGACTCATGATACTGTGTTCTCTGTCCTTTGCATGTCATGTCCTATTTCATTTCTAATTTACTGCGTTTCTCTACTGTTGGGAGTTTTAGTCTGCAATATTCCTCATTCCGTCTCAAAGTTTTTCATACCATGGGTGTCAACCTGAAAAAGAATGTTGAAAAGAAGTTTTTGCCTAAACTAATGAACATAAACACAGATTGTCTGCTTACATCTTTACTCTTTATGAACAATTTACCGGTACGAGAGAGAATCTACACATGGAAAAATGTATAAATAAAAAAAACCGTGAAAATATACTATTTGGCATAATTCCAATAATAGATTTGAAAATGAAGGCTTTCAGTGCCACGGACAGCAGCATGTGTCCCCTGAACATTCACCAGGTACGGGGTACAGTACAGTACACGCTGGAGGTGGTCAATAACAACAGGGAACAACATTATCATTACTGAGTAACATGATCAACTTTGAATCAAAGGAAAGAAACCGCCTGCCTGCCTGTATTGTTGTGCTCAGAGACACGCACATATACATTGTACTGTAGGTACAAGGGGGGTGTGCTCTTCAATTCATTACCTGTTGGAGGACAGACAAAGACATTGGGGAAGTCTAGTCTATGTTTAGCCACGTTTATCACCCACCCACCACCTCTTGCTCTGGCTTCCCCTGTCAGCCGTGTGTGTGTGTGTGTGTGTGTGTGTGTGTGTGTGTGTGTGTGTGTGTGTGTGTGTGTTACAGCTATGAGAAGGTTCTAGACCTGGAGCATCTTAGAAACACCCAATACTCTCCACCAGAGGGAGCCCTTAGACAGGGTAGAATGCAACTGCACGTCTACTCTATGTTTAGTGTGTGTGCGTACTATACTGTCCTACAGTTTCAGAACGCAGTATAATTCAAAATGCCAAACTGAGGAAAAAAGGCTTTAAAGTTCCCGTTCTGTCCACGCGACTGTGTTGGAGGTAAAGTGGTGATGACACTTCCATATAATACTTTTTTATGGTGAAAATTTATGCACACAAGAAAAAAGCAAAAAAAAACAACATTCTCATTACTTTTTAGCTGAAAAATCATTATACTGCGCTCTGTTGTGGTATTACTGTCTACACCAAAACCACGGTGTCAATGGAGAAGTGCAGTATAATTCGCATTATACTGCGTTCTTGGCTAGTACGACGTAACCTCCTAAAACCAAAAAGCGCAGTATAATCAGTTTTTTGCGTTTTTTTCCGAAACGGGACCAAGTTGGGCCAAAAAATTTTAACACAAGAAAAAGAAGGTATTTTAAAGCCAATTTCCGGTCTAAACCCATTTTCGACCATTTTCAAGATACTGCGTTCTGATATTGTAGGGCAGTATAGGCCAGATCAGTGCCATATACACGTAGTCTATGTGTACTGTACATGTCATGTACGGTATGCATGTGTTTGCGTGTGTGTGTGTGTGTGTGTGTACTCTGTGTGTGTGTGTGTACTCTTGTGTGTGTACTCTGTGTGTGTGTGTGTGTGTGTGTACTGTATTTGTGTGTGTGTGTGTGTGTGTAAAGTGTGTCTTTGTATTCTATCTGCACGTGTGTGTCTGCGTGTACAGTATGTCTATTTGCATGTCTGTGTCTATGTGTACTGTACATGTACGGTATGCATCTGTTTGCATGTGTGGGTGTTGTGTGGTCCAGATCAGTGCCATGCAGACTAGGGTTGTCACCTGCCCCATTGCTCCCTGATTGTCACGGTTGTTAATGGTTTATCCAGGGTGAAAAATAAGAGCTTTCTTTGAATTTTTTTTGCTGTTGCCTTCTTCTAGGTCAAGATTTCATGTTCAACACGTAATATTACGATTGGGAATGTGCTGTGTCTACCAGCTGTTTTCGTTCACAAAAGAGCGATTAGTAGACTACAAGTAATACACAATTGATTGAAACAGGACCTCGTAATGTTTTCTATCGTCATTGATAACTTTCTGCCCCGTGTTGGTGTGTGCAGGCGGACTGTGAATATGAAACCCATCTAGAGATGAAAGAAAAACAATGCAAGAACCAGAATAAAAACAAAATGTACTGTACTATCTCTCGTGTACTGTGTGCAGTGGTAGGGTTTCTCTCATGTGTGTGTAAGCTGGTGTCGTCTAAGTGCTTCTGGGCTCCGAAAACTCCTCTCACAGTGTTTGCACTGATGGGGTTTCTGTCCAGTGTGAATGAGCTGGTGTTTTTTGAGAGTCCCTGATTCTGTAAAACATTTACCACACTGTCCACAGTTGTATGGCCTCTCTCCAGTGTGAATGAGCTGGTGTACTTTGAGGTACCCCGCCTTTGTAAAACATTTACCACACTGTCCACATGGATGGGCTTTCTGTCCGGTGTGAATGAGCTGGTGTACTTTGAGAGCATCTGCCCGTGAAAAACATTTCCCACACTGTCCACATGGATGGGCTTTCTGTCCGGTGTGAATGAGCTGGTGTTTTTTGAGACTCCCTGATTCTGTAAAATATTTACCACACTGACCACAGCTGTATGGCTTCTCTCCAGAGTGAATACGATGGTGTGCTTTGAGACTCCCTGCCCGGGTGAAACATTTACCACACTGTTCACAGCTGTATGGCCTCTCTCCTGTGTGAGTGAGCTGGTGTGCTTTGAGGTTCCACGCGTGTGTAAACCTTTTCCCGCACTGTCCACATGGATGGGCTTTCTGTCCAGTGTGAATGAGCTGGTGTACTTTGAGACTCCCTGATCCTGTAAAACATTTACCACACTGACCACAGCTGTATGGCCTCTCTCCAGAGTGAATACGCTGGTGTGCTTTGAGATTACCCGACTTTGTAAAACATTTACCACACTGTCCACAGCTGTATGGCCTCTCTCCAGAGTGAATACGCTGGTGTGCTTTGAGACTCCCTGTCTGGGTGAAACATTTACCACACTGGCCACAGCTGTATGGCCTCTCTCCTGAGTGAATACGCTGGTGTGCTTTGAGGTCCCACGCGTGGGTAAACCTTTTCCCGCACTGTCCACATTGATGGGGTTTCTGTCCGGTGTGTGCAAGTTGGTGTCTTTTAAGTGATTCTGGGTGCCGAAAACGCCTCTTACACTGTTTGCATTGATGGAGTTTCTCTTTTGTATGTGTAAGCTGATGTTGTTTAAGTTGTGATGGTGCACTAAAACTTTTCCCACACTGTCTGCACTGATTGGGGTCGTCTCCATCTTCAATGCGCTGGCGATTCTTCAAACACCTCTTTGTAGCGAAAGGTTTTGCGATGACAGAGCAATGAGGTGTCTTCCCTTGATGGGTTTTCTGGTGTGCTTTTAGAGTTTTCACGTTACTGAAGCTCTTGTCAACACCAGAACAGAGATGCTTCTTCAATGTGGTCTCTGGGAGGGCAGCTGACAAAGCAGGTTGGGATTCTTCTCCTGTTCCTGCACCAAAAACACAAAACAATTGGACATCTTCATATTAGGTATCCCTGCACAGATATATACATACATTCCCTGATTAAAAACTGTACATGAATGATATTGAGATTTTACTCAAGATTCAAACTACAGATGTTTAAATAAAAGGTAATCATGGCTGTATCAATGTGGTCATTGCCACCAAATAAGAAACAAGACACAAGACACCTTCCAGGATGTTTCTGTGTGTGAATGAGTGAGAGCGAGTGAATGAGTTCTTACCAGTTTTGGGGTTTTCTCCATCTGTGTTATTCTTGTGGTCTTTATTTTTTTGGAGACCTTGTGTTGCACAGCAATCAACCACTTGCACTGATAACCTCCTGCACTTCACCAAGGACAGTGGATCTGGAGGGAACTGGCTCATAGCAGAACTGACGACTGGAGCCACTTCTGAGCTGACGACTGGAGCCACGACTGAGCTGACGACTGGAGCCAGGTCTGAGCTGACCACTGGAGCCACGTCTGAACTGACGACTGGAGCCACATCTGATTTTTCATCTTCTTCCTAATGCACGACAATGAAGGACAGGAATTGGTCATTTTCAAACAGTTTCAGTAAATAATGCGTTAATATTCTCCTTGTAATCTCAGGTAATTTCATTCACACTATGGCTGTATCTCAAAGTCAAGGATCCTGGCCTTGCTAGGATGTGAAACGTTCAGTGATTGGATATTCTTTTGGTGAACTCCACTGAGTATCCAATTACTGGGCGTTTCACGTCCTAGACCTTGACTTTGAGATACAGGGTGCGTTCCAATATGCAACTTTGCGTCCTCCACATTTGCTTGGGGTCTCGCCCCGCCTCCAGGCCCCTCCTCTGTGGAGAAAACAATAAAGTGTTTGGGGGACTATTCTTCATTCACCATCCAGTTTGCAAATGAGAAATTTACTTTACAATTGAGCTCTTGCAAGATATTGAAATACAATGCTGTTGTTAGTGATGTCATCATGACATATTATTTCCTGGTATGAGGCCACAAGCACAAATGGAGGACGCAAGGTTGCATATTGGAACGCACCCACAGTTTATGTCTTTTGTCTTTAAATGGAGGACAGGGGGAAAACAGAATCAGTGTACCGTATGGTATCGACATGAGTATGTGTATCGAAGAAGTGTTGGGCTAATAGCAGTAGCAGTATCTTTGGATACCTACAAACAACCATTTCAAAAATGTCCGCTTTATTATGTCCGCCAAGGACGTTATGTTTTTGGTTGCGTTGGTTTGTCTGTTTGTCTATCAGCAGGATAACGAAGAAGGCAGAAAGACTTGGGAAAAAATAGGGTGTAACATTGTCAAATGTTCTATCAAACGGCTTCCTTGACGGAGGTCTGCACTCTCTGAGTGCATTTCTAGTTACATATGAAAGTGGTCTCATAATAACTTCAGTACAGGGTTCCCACTCTAATTCAGATATAGAATTCCATGATTTTCCATGACTTTCCAGACCCAAAACACAGAATTTCCATGACCACTTCCGTAAAAAGAAATAACGTTAAGTTTTAAAGAGTGTGTAACTTTACCCCTAGAGCTGACGCCGAGCCATCTCTAGACTGAAGAGGGGTTATAATTGCATCCTAGAATGTTGCACATTACAGCGAAAAACCAAACCTTCTCTGGCTAAGCATTGTAATATAACCAGTAAGAAACAATACACGAAACAGAACGTTTTTGCTTCTACAAAACTGTTCGAAAAATTCCATGATATTTCATGACAGTGCATGCAAAATGGTAAAATTCCATGACTTTCCATGACTGGAAAAACTTTTGTGATATTCCAGAAATTCCATGACCTGTGGGAACCCTGTCAGTAACAGTGAACAGTCACTCTACCTGTACTGGTTCAGCTTTAATGTCTGCAGATGAGGAGGTGATCTGTTCTGGGGCAGAGTCAGTTTCATCTACAGGACAAATCAAAAACAGATCAACAACAATTAAAAGCACAAATGGTCTTGTTTGGCAGAACAGTTCAGTTACGTGCACAGGATTGTATCAAATGTCTATTGGTCAGCAAACACATCTCTCCTTCCACACCAACCGGGAGAAGTCCAAGTTTCATTTGAAAGAAGGCCTCTGGAGTATCCACCACTATGAGCTCTGAGTATGACACTTAGGTGACTTAGTCTAAGGCCCTCGGCACGCTTGCTGCAGAGTACGCATGCGCAAGCACGATTCGTGCATTAAAGGGACACTGTGTGAGATTTTTAGTTGTTTATTTCCAGAATTCATGCTGCCAATTCACTAATGTTACCTTTTTCATGAATACTTACCACCAGCATAATTTTCAAAGTATTCATTATGACTGGAAAAATTGCACTTTTCATACATGAAAAGGGGGATCTTCTCCATGGTCTGCCATTTTGAATTTCCAAAAATAGTCATTTTTAGCTGCAAAAATGACTGTGCTTGGACCATGCTAGAAAATATTTGTTTATTACTTAGTAAACTTTCATGTAAACATCAAATTTGGCAATAGGCAGCCCAGTTTCAACGAGTAGCATAGTTGCAGTACCTTTTTTGACCATTTCCTGCACAGTGTCCCTTTAACGTGTTAACATACGTATTTCATTTCAATTTCACGTGCCTCATATACTGCATCCATACACGTGCGTTTTGTGCGATATTTCCAAAATCGCTGGGGGCAATCGTAAGGAAGACTGCACATAGTTCCACGCGAGCGTTTTCCGTCAGTCGGTTGCTCGCGGTGACGCGCGTAATTTACAGCTTACAGCAAGCATACCAAGGGCCTAAGAAAGCCACAACCCCAGTGATGATCCAACAATCACACCGTCAGATCTGGACTTTGCAAACTGTTCAGCAAGAAGATGTGTAGTGGTAGACACAGTGTGTGTGTGTGTGTGTGGTGTGTCATACCAGATTGAGTACACTGGTATCCATCAGCAACAGCTGTGTCATCTTCTTCCTCTTTAATGCAGATGTCTACATTCTGCAGTAGACCGTCCTCCTCTTTCTGCAAAACACATGGGAAACATTACACTGTGTGAGAGAGAGAGAGAGAGAGAGAGAGAGAGAGAGAGAGAGAGAGAGAGAGAGAGAGAGAGAGAGAGAGAGAGAGAGAGAGAGAGAGAGAGAAAGTGGGTTTACATACCACCACATCGGCCTGGCTCTCTCCTTCCTGTAGTCCATCAGTCACTTCCTGAATCGTCCTGCAGGAAACACAGATCTCAGAGGTCAAAGTTCAAAGGTTATTTGACAGTTGATGTCAGCATTCAATTGGGGTGCCAAAGTCACACCCTTCTACTTACGGATCATGGGTCACAACTCGCAAAAAATTAAATGGAAGTAAATGTAGCGAATCAAGCTCAACCCTGATGTGTCCTGGATTTCACATATGGAAGCAGTGAATTTTAAACATTTGGGTTGGCGTCGGAAGACCAGGTTTTTTTGGCGGGCTTGAAGTATTCAGCATGTGTGTGGGTTTAGCTTCTATGCTGCAAAGCTTTGGAACCAGCTTCCAGATGACATTAAAAAATGCACCCACGATTGATAGCTTTAAATCTAGACTCAAGACAAAGCTGTTCTCAGATGCTTTCCCCTAGATAAATTATATGGAATTCTTATTTTTATTCTTTACCATGTTTTATCTTAATGTTTTAAATGTCTTTGAAGTCTGTAATTTCTTTCTTTCTTTCTTTCTTTCTTGTTTCCTTTCTTTTGCTTGTGAAGCAGACAGAGTTGCACCTGTGTATGAAATGCGCTATACAAATAAACTTGCCGTGCGTGTGCCTGTGTGTGTGTACCTGCAACTACTCTGGCGGCTCTGCAGCCGCTGTTGCAGGTTTGTCAGTTCATTCGTCAGGATTGCAATACTCTGCAGAAAATAAGCAAACACATTCAGTCAATGTACATCCATCAAATCATACATAATGACTGCAAGTAAGATGACACAGTTCCTGTGGTGGGTCAAAGTAGCTACTACGTTGGTCTTTTCTACCAGCCAAACTGAATTTTCACCAGCATTTGGCTGCTTGGCAGCTGTTAATTTAGAGCCCTGCATATATCCACTAATTCCATACATCTTACAAAATGGGAAAGGAAAATGTTGCAGTTGCTTTGAAGTAAAATGGACCCACTTTTAGGGGCCACTGTGTCAGTTATCAAATTTATCTTCATCACACAGACACAGACACAGACACACACACACACCTGTTTGGCTTGTGTTAAAGAGTCGTCTTTCTTCTCCAGTTGTTTCTGTAGTTCATCCACCTGGAGCTTCAGCTGCCGGTTTGACTCCACCTGCTCTGATTGGCTCCTTCCATTCTCAGCTGCCCTCCATCCCAGACGATGGATTAACCTGCACAGAGTTGTGTTCCTCTGGACCTCATTCTGATTGAAACACACACACACACACGCACGCGCACGCGCACACACACACACACACACACACACACACACACACACACACACACACTTGCTTGGTACACAGCACAACCAGTAATAAAATGAAACGTGTGTTTTTTTGGGGTTTTTTTGCAAGATGTGTTGATTACCTTGTTATTAAGCTTCTGATGGCGCGCGCGCGCGCGTGTGCACACACACACACACACACACACACACACACACACACACACACACACACACACACACACACACACACAGAGTTGCTTGTTACACAGCACAACCAGTAATAAAATGAAAGTGAAACGTGTTGGGGTTTGAAAGTGTTTTTTTTTGTGCAAGAGGTGTGGATTACCTTGCCAACTATTAAGCTTCTGATGACACACCGGGTTTCCTACCTTCAATGCTTCTGTGATGAATTGGCTGGCCTTCTCAAGGTCACTACAGGCTTGTTTGTGACTGGCATCAACATGGTGGAAAATGGCATTTATCTACAAGCAAATGCATATAGGCAGAGATTGGGGTTGGTTGTCACATTTATTAATTTACTTAAAGGGACAGTTTGGTCAATTTCAACATGCAGTTGTATTGCTCACGCTACCCTTGACTTGTCAGTACCTGGTGATGCCACATTTTTCGGCTCAGCCCTTTCCGAGATATGAGCAATTCTAATGGGGGCAGCGTTTGTTTACATTTTTTAAAAAATGAAACATAGGCCAACTCCAAATATTTTCCCAAAAGGTACTGCTGTTTGCTAGTTGTCTGCTGATGTTTTATAACCCTTTGGATGTTTTTGGGAATAAATAAAAATGTTTTTTTGAAATGTAAACAAAGAGCTGCCCCCATTACAATGACCAGGATCTCGGAAACGGCTGAAGAAGAAGAAGAAAAAATCTCAGGCACTGACAAGTCCAGGGTAGTGTGAGCATTACAACTGCATGTTGAAATTGACCAAACTGTCCCCTTAAATCTAATATTGCAGGAAAAACCATTTCTATACCAATCCAATGTTTCATGTGTCAGGTATATTTGTAGGCCTATAGACCTAGTCATAGATATCTCGGAACAATTATTGATAATAAGCTCACTTTTGAGGCAAATTGTGAAGCTGCACTCGGTAGGATGATATTGCAGGAAAACCATTTCTATACCAATCCAATGTTTCATGTGTCAGGTACATTTGTAGGCCTATAGATGAGGTGGAACAATTGCACACAGGGCCCCTGGGCAAGACACTTCTAGGGCCCCCTATACAGCTTGCCAAGCCCACAATAAGTCCCCCACCACCAATACGGGAGGGCCTGGGCCCCGGGGCAGGTGCTGCTCCTGCTCGCCCTCCCTATAGCTCTGCCCCTGGTCACAGATGATCCCATAGAATTCCTCAATTCATGGTTTTGTGGAGCTGCTAGAAGACCAAAATGTGTAAAATTAATAAATAAATAAAACACATGACATGAATGATTGGAATAGTTCAAAATGTGGGCAATTCATATATAAGCCATAAAAATGAATCATTATTGATGGGGTTATGGAAATCAACTTTTTCATGATACCGGTAGGCCTATGCTGCCGGGACCTGTAGAAAGGGCTGTCAAAGACGTGACTACAATTGCGGTGTTGCTGACTTCCAGTTACACGACAAGGGGTGGGATAATAATTCATCTCCACTCACCTCATACTCCATTGGTGTATACTTTAAAGGAATGCGTCTTGGGCTGGGACTTCAAGACATCGAGTCAGGGCGCTAAGAAAAGATGGTTATGAATGATTGAATAGCCTACCTTGGAAATTAGGCTACCGAACATAGCATTAGCACAGTATATCGCTCATAGCACCAAATTGCCGTTTCCATTTACTGTTCGCAACACATTTAGCCCGCTATCGGAATTACAGCACAATTTCATTTCATCCTAGAACGTGGACATTGACAGTGGACCATCACACACGGCGGATTTCACCCACCTTTCACCCGAGTATGTTGCAGCTGGGACTGAAGACACGAAGCTGCGAGGGGGTTATCGAGTATGTTGCAGCTGGGACTGAAGACACGAAGCTGCAAGGAAAGGGTGTTATCAAAACGGTAAACTATCATGAAAGTGAGTATAACGTGGGGAAACACAACGTGCCGTTTGTAATTGTTTTACCTCCTTTTAGAGGACCGTGTGTTACAGGACTTGCTTGTGAAGTTTCCTCTGTCTGCGAGTTTGCTTCTTCTACGAATCAACCCACAAGCGCTACTCGGGGATAAGTTTTCCCAGTGTTTAGCGACTCCTGCTGGAAACTCCAAGGACCGCTCCACTCCAAATGAATAATAATAATAATGCTGTATAATCAGGCCTCTAAATTAATACCTTACAACTAGCCAAATGTTGGTGATATTTGACTTTGACTAGTAGAATAGATTTGACACATTCGTGGCTAGTAATGAAAGTAAAAAAGCTGTTAGTTAGTAATACTAACATGACATCCACTATTGGCTGGTGATGAATAAAGTTGATTTCACTGATAATAATAATAATAATAATAACAATAATAATAATAATTAAAAAACACTAAGTACTGGAAAAAAAAGTATTGAAAAAAATACTGTAGGGCTACAGCATTATGAAAACGTACAATAGAATTATTAGAGGTGAAGTGAAATGAATTAGTATAGTCTCTGCAACACAAAAAGACAACCATAACCTTTAGCAATGCCTACCAGGACAGCAGATATATATATATATATATATATATATTAGATAAAACGTTTTTCTCCCAGTCCTTTTCAGTCCAGACATTGACCTGAAACACTTTTAATAATATCAACCATCAGACCTCAAACCTCACACAGTTAGTGAATCCACTTTACCAGAATGTCATCTCTATTTATTAACTCTCTCAAAATTACATTTCAGCATATTCTAGCTTTGTAATAAGGAACCAAATTAGTAAAGGGGTATATTATCAGTTGAGAACCTGAAAGTGAAAAATGTCTGTGCAGAAGCATCTTCTGTAGTAGCCTAGTGCATGGCTCCAACTAAACTGTATACATACGCCACTTCTTCTGATGTAATCACCTGTCCTCCATTTTGTTTTGTGTCAGTAGGTGTTGCAGAGCCCCTGGCCATTACCACCACAGCTGCCGTTGGACCCCCTGGGTGAACTACTATGAGGAGTATAGTACTTCAACTGGTATGTGGCCTAAGTGAACTACTATGAGGAGTACTTCAACTGGTATGTGCCCTAAGTGAACTACTATGAGGAGTATAGTACTTCAACTGGTATGTGCCCTAAGTGAACTAGTATGAGGAGTATAGTACCTCAACTGGTATGTGCCCTGGTACGCGAGGTAACTGGAAAACAATGTTTCTGAAAGGGGCGTTTGTGTCTCGACTCATGATACTGTGTTCTCCGTCCTTTGCATGTCATGTCCTACTTTATTTCCAATTTACTGCGTTTCTCTACTGTTGGGAGTTTTAGTCAGCAATATTCCTCATTCCAGTTTTTCATACCATGGGTGTCAACCTGAAAAAGAATGTTGAAAAGAAGTTTTTGCCTAAACTAATGAACATAAACACAGATTGTCTGCTTACATCTTTACTCTTTATGAACAATTTACCGGTACGAGAGAGAATCTACACATGGAAAAATGTATTTTTTTAAAAAAAAACGTGAAAATATACTATTTGGCATAATTCCAATAATAGATTTGAAAATGAAGGGTTTCAGTACCACGGACAGCAGCATGTGTCCCCTGAACATTCACCAGGTACGGGGTACAGTACAGTACACGCTGGAGGTGGTCAATAACAACAGGGAACAACATTATCAATACTGAGTAACATGATCAACTTTGAAACAAAGAAAAGAAAACGCCTGCCTGCCTGTATTGTTGTGCTTAGAGACACGCACATATACATTGTACTGTAGGTACAAGGGGGGTGTGCTCTTCAATTCATTACCTGTTGGAGGAAAGACAAAGACATTGGGGGAGTCTAGTATATGTTTAGCCACGTTTATCACCCACCCACCACCTCTTGCTCTGTCTTCCCCTGTCAGCTGTGTGTGTGTGTGTGTGTGTGTGTGTGTGTGTGTGTGTGTGTGTGTGTGTGTGTGTGTGTGTGTGTTATAGCTATGAGAAGGTTCTAGACCTGGAGCATCTTAGAAACACCCAATACTCTCCACCAGAGGGAGCCCTTAGACAGGGTAGAATGCAACTGCACGTCTACTCTATGTTTAGTGTGTGTGCGTACTATAGGCCAGATCAGTGCCATATACACGTAGTCTATGTGTACTGTACATGTCATGTACGGTATGCATCTGTTTGCGTGTGTGTACTGTGTGTACTGTGTGTACTCTGTGTGTGTGTGTGTTTGTGTACTGTATTTGTGTGTGTGTGTGTGTGTGTGTCTGCGTGTACAGTATGTCTATTTGCATGTCTGTGTCTATGTGTACTGTACATGTACGGTATGCATCTGTTTGCATGTGTGGGTGTTGTGTGGTCCAGATCAGTGCCATGCAGACTAGGGTTGTCACCTGCCCCATTGCTCCCTGATTGTCACGGTTGTAAATGGTTTATCCAGGGTGAAAAATAAGAGCTTTCTTGGACTTTTTTTTGTTGTTGCCTTCTTCTAGGTCAAGATTCCATGTTCAACGCGTAATATTACGATTGGGAATGTGCCGTGTCTACCAGCTGTTTTTGTTCACAAAAGAGCGATTAGTAGACTACAAGTAATACACAATAGATTGAAACAGGGCTTAGTAATGTTTTCTATTGAGATTGATAACTTTCTGCCCGGTGTTGGTGTGTGCAGGCGGACTGTGAATATGAAACCCGTGTATAGATGAAAGAAAAACAATGAAAGGACCAGAATAAAAACAAAAAAAAATCTTTAACTTTCAGCCGTGTGCAGTGCGTAGGTGTGTTGATCATGTTACGACAAAAGGTAATCATGGCTGTATCAATGTGAACATCGCTGCAAAATTAGAAATAAGACTCCAAGAACAGGAACGAAGGCAGCTATTGCTATTGTTGACATCGATGGGCTTTCTCTCTTGTGTGCTTAAGATGGTGTCGTTGGAGTGAGTCTGGGAGCAGAGCTCGTCATATGCTGTTTGCACTGACGGGGGGGTTCTCTCATGTATGTGCAGTGGTAGGGTTTCACTCATGTGTGAGTAAGCTGGTGTCGTCTAAGAGCTTATGGGTGCTGAAAACTCCTCTCACAATGTGTGCACTGATGAGGCCTCTCTCCTTTGTGAATGAGCTGGTGTACTTTGAGGTGCGTCGCCTGTGTAAACCTTTTACCACACTGTTCACATTGATGGGGTTTCTGTCCGGTGTGAGTGAGCTGGTGTTGTTTGAGATTCCCTGATTGTGTAAAACATTTACCACACTGTCCACAACTGTATGGCCTCTCTCCAGAGTGAATACGCTGGTGTTGCTTGAGGTCCCCCGCCTGTGTAAAACATTTACCACACTGTCCACATTGATGGGGTCTCCGTCCGGTGTGTGTGAGCTGGTGTCGTTTGAGATAATCTGCCGATGAAAAACATTTACCACAATGTCCACATTGATGGGGCTTCTGTCCGGTGTGAATGAGCTGGTGTACTTTGAGATTATCTGCCCGTGTAAAACATTTCCCACACTGTTTGCATTGATGGGGTTTCTCTGCTTTATGTGTAAGCTGATGTCGTTTAAGTTGTGTTGATGCACTAAAACTTTTCCCACACTGTCTGCACTGATTGGGGTCGTCTCCATCTTCAATGCGCTGGCGATTCTTCAAACACCTCTTTGTAGCGAAAGGTTTTGCGATGACAGAGCAATGAGGTGTCTTCCCTTGATGGGTTTTCTGGTGTGCTTTTAGAGTTTTCACGTTACTGAAGCTCTTGTCAACACCAGAACAGAGATGCTTCTTCAATGTGGTCTCTGGGAGGGCAGCTGACAAAGCAGGTTGGGATTCTCCTCCTGTTCCTGCACCAAACACACAACACAATTGGAAATTTTCATATTATGTATCCCTGCACAGATATATACATACATCCCATGATTAAAAACTACATAAATGATAAAGATTTTACTCAAGATTCAAACTACAGATGTTTAAATAAAAGGTAATCATGGCTGTATCAATGTGGTCATTGCCACCAAATAAGAAACAAGACACCTTCCAGGATGTTTCTTTGAGTGAGTGAGTGAGTGAGTGAGTGAGTGAGTGAGTGAGTTCTTACCAGTTTTTGAGTTTTCTCCATCTGTGTTATTCTTGCGGTCTTGTGTTTTTTGCTGACCTTGTGTTGCACAGCAATCGACCACTTGCACTGATAACCTCCTGCACTTCACCAAGGACGGTGGATCTGGAGGGAACTGGCTCATTGCAGAACTGACGACTGGAGCCACGTCTGAACTGACGACTGGAGCCACATCTGTGCTGACGACTGGAGCCAGGTCTGAGCTGACGACTGGAGCCAGGTCTGAGCTGACGACTGGAGCCAGGTCTGAGCTGACGACTGGAGCCTTGTCTGAGCTGACGACTGGAGCCAGGTCTGATTTTTCATCTTCTTCCTAAAGCCCGATAATGAGGGACAGGAAAAAGGAAGTGGTCATTTTCAAACAGTTTCAGTAACTAATGCTTTAATATTCTCCTTGTAATCTCAGGTCATTTCATTCACACTATGGCTGTAT